>NC_090744.1:127321243-127328743 GCF_036898095.1 Palaemon carinicauda | reverse complement strand
TTAGTATGACCCAGTCTCTCTCTCCCCCTCAATTGAGGATAGATTTATGCATCGCTGGATATTCGTCAGACGAAAACCAGAGTTCGGGTTTTTCGGTGGTCACGCTTAGGACCGGCTTCCGTTTGCCTCGATTTATTTACGAGAACATTTCAGCAGTTGGCTTTTCATGTTCCGATTTTTTTTTTAAAGGGGGAGGGGATGCTGTCAATCATCTCTTTTTCTTCAAAGGCGTGACAAGCAGATATAAAAAAAAGTGCGGGGATAGTCATGGGATTTTTATCTTAGTTCAAATCAATACGATACAGAGGCTATATGGTAGGTTGGGTGGTTTTTAAAGCGAATGACATAAACCTCATATTTGTCAAAACATTTCATCTTTCTTAACTAAATTTATACAGTACATCTCTCTCTGTTTCTGTATAATGGGTGTATGCATGCCCTGTGCGTGTGTATATGTATGTGTGTACATGATATATATATATATATATATATATATATATATATATATATATATATATATATATATATATATATATATATGAGTGTGTGTGTGTGTGTGTGTGTATATATATGTGTGTGTTCGTGTGTGTGTGTAAATGAGGCCCTTAGCTTCAATTGGCGTAAGAGATGGTGATATATATATATATATATATATATATATATATATAAACATACATAAATACATACATATATATAGTCCACTGCAGAACAAAGACCTCAGACACGTCCTTCCACTTGTGTCTGTCTATGGTCTTTCTATGCAAATTTACACCAGTAAATTTTCTAATTTCGTCAATCCTTCTCAAGAGAGATCAAGATTGAGAGGGACATGTTTAATCAATGTTAATAATAGATTATTCAAGTTCATGGTTTACAGAATTGTATATCTAATCAGGTATCCCTTATCTGTTCAATTAGAGTTAAAAAAGGAAGCAAATTAGTTATGTAGACCGTTAGACTGACATATAATTATATATTGCATTAGAGTATGTTAACAAAATTAGGGAAACTCGCAATATATACAATAACATTTAAAACCATTCAAAAGGAGACTGTTACACAACTGGCTATGAAAACTAGAAGTTATTACGGTACTTCAGCAAAGAAAAATAACGTAATTCGTACTTTTTAAATGAAATTTGAATGTTTTAGAATAGCAAAGAGAGATCAAAGGAACTTGAGTTAGTCACTACAAAGAACTAGAAAAAAGAGAAAATGCTATGTTAATGGCAATTAAAGGTCACTCGAAATATACTGAAGAGAGAGGAAACTGCACTGAATCACGTAGACATATGCGTTGTATGGGTTATATAAGAAATAAAAAAAAAATGCTATGGGTTATATAAGAAATTAAAATATCTTTTTAAACATTCTTTCTTGGGACTTTTCTACTTGAAAACACAAGCCTTGTTAAGCTAAGATTAGATTTGCATTAACATATGATACCACATTTCATAAGAGAAATTCGTTAAAATGCAACTGATAAGGTTTTGACCTCCTTTCGCCAAAAAAAAAATAAAAAAAATATAACAAAAGGAATAGGAACTAACTACAAAGTGTTTTATTCACGAAGAACCATCGTACTTCCCGGTCAAAAGCAATTGAGGCCTCTATATTATTCCTTTTATATAATTCCACAAAGGCTGGAACATGGCAATGGCTATCCAGCCATATTATTTAAGCTTTCAAAATATCTATGAAAGCTTTAGTTATGAATAACAAAAAATGCCGAGGCCCTTTCTAATGTACAGTAAAGGATTATGTTGGCCTATGTTTATGAGGATATACAAAAAATTATGTATTTTTTCGATAAAAATTTGATATCAGATTTATTTGATTTAGGGAAAAACACAAGCTAGAAAATAATTATAAAATATAAACGCATTTGGTCCCGCCCAGATTTAATCCTTTAGCTGTTAGATTTCCTACTCACATGAAAGGCATACATTCAGCAATCAAAAGATATCTAAGTCGGCTTTGACTGTACTGCCATTATTCTTCAAGGGGGTTGTGTACTAGAATTGAAATCAAACTTATCTGTTACTATAGCTCTCATTGTAGTTAGGTTCCCCCAAAATATTTTTTTTATTCCCAACATTTGAACATGTGGAAGACTTAAAATACATGAATCTCCAATCCACGTTTCCATAATGGCTAAGTTCTCCAAGATCATTTTAACTTTGATAACTGATGGATTACGAATGTTGTGTACTCGATTTAAGATACAACTCATCTGATACACCCTCATTAGTGTTTAAGTTCCAAATGAAAATTTTATCATTGTACTCTTGGGATTCACGAGGTAGTTATACGCTAAAATCAATATCTAACTCATCTGTTACGATAACTTTAATTATTTTTAGCTCGTCAAGAACATTCCAATCTTGGTGCTTTCGGGATTCAGGAAGTTATGTACTTATACATATAGCATTAATATAAAACTCATTTGTTATCGCTTCTGTCTTTATGGTGAAATTCAAACATAACATTCCAACCCTCCCTAAGTTCCAAGTTAGCTAAATTCTTACATTTAAATAATATAAAACATTTTGTTCATTAATTGTATTATCAATTACCCATCCTATACATCATACTACATAGCAATAATTAGCATGAAACATAAGTAACTCGTATGCGTGCGTATTCATATCAACTATATATATATATATATATATATATATATATATATATATATATATATATATGTTATAATATTGTTTTGTCCTTTTGCTCTTTCATACCTCACTCTGAACCTTTTGTCTGGTGATCTTTTCATACTTTGTTTACTTACCTGATGGAGGGACAGTCAAAGCAACTTGTCAAGTAATTCTCTGTTTCTTTTGTATTTCCTTTTGTTTATTCCATTTGTATCTATTTGGTTTAATTAGTTTTACTTTGAGGATCTAACATAGTTTGTATTACATTTATTATGGGGTCTGCTAATTATGTTTATGGTTGTTTCAGGGAATAATCTACTGAAGTTTAAGTTGAATAAAGCTTGGGTAGCAGCAGCCAAGTCTTTTAATGTCATAACAATTTATTCAACTTAAACTATGGAGAAACTATTGAAGCCTGCCCGTTTGGATCTGGACCCTAGCCTCCCTTCTGCAGCAAAGGAATGGCGGCATTGGCACAAAACGTTTTCCAACTTTATTCAAGAATGTGGTGAAAATGCACCAAATAAATTAAGGACACTAGTGAACTATGTCAGTCATAATGTGTATGAATACATTGAGGAGTGTGTGAATTATGATACTGCCATTTCTACGTTGGAAAAGTTATATGTTAAGGCACCTAATGAAATATTCGCCAGACATTTACTTGCTACTCGCCAACAAAAGGCAGGGGAAACTTTGGATGAGTTTCTGAGAGAATTGCGTAAATTAGGTAAGGACTGTAATTTTAAGCCAGTTAGTGCAGAACAATATAGAGAGGAGTTGATCAGGGATGCTTTTATAAATGGCCTGGCCTCACCTGTGATTCGGCAACGTCTTCTTGAAAATAAAACTCTAGACTTACAGGCAGCTTATGACCAGGCTTACTCTTTAGACCTAGCCCAACGTAATGCTAGTTTTTACAGTCACATGCTTCCTCATGTTGGGCATACTGCTGCTGTGGTTACATCGGATCATGCACTTATCACAGATGATCATGTGAAGAGTGGACCAACGTCTGAGAGGTGTGAGGTAACTGCTGGAACTCAAGTATTAGCGACTGCTCTGTCCATGAAGAGAAAGTGCTTTTTCTGTGGAGGTCCCTATCATATTCGTGCACACTGTCCAGCTCGGGATTCTATTTGCAATAAATGTGGCAAGAAGGGGCACTTTGCAAAAGCATGCCTGTCTAAATCTACATATGGAGGTAAATCTACAACAGCTACAGTATTTGATCCCTCACAGTCATCTGTTCTTGCAGCTAATGCTGGTACCTCTTTTCCTCAGAGCCTCTATCGGGCAGCTACCTCAACAACAATTAAAGGACGGAAGTTGACAGCCCTTGTCGACTCGTGCAGCGATGAGTTATATAGATGAAGAGGTAGCGTGGGAATTGAAGCTACCAATACATCCCACTGATAAAGACGTCGCTTTAGCACAGAAATCTTTGCATACAAACTCTCCAGGTTATGTCAATGTAGACTTGACTCTTCATCTTAATGGAGAAACTTATCCATCCACGCGTCTAGCAGTAATGAAGGATTTATGTTCAGGAGTATTACTTGGTCAGGACTTCCAAGAGCAGCATCAGAAAGTGACTATTGAATACGGTGGGACGAAACCAGCGCTCAACTTATCTGGTGCTAACCCCTACTGTTTGTTGGCAGCCGCTGCTGTGGATGAACCTTCTATCTTCCAGCATTTGTTACCTAATTGTAAGCCTATTGTCACTAAATCAAGACATTACTGTAAAGATGACAAAGAATTCATTGAAGCGGAGACTAGTCGTCTCTTGGCTGAGGGTGTTATTGAGGATAGCATATCACCATGGAGAGCTCAAGTTGTGGTGGTTAAGGATTCCTTTAATCGGCATAAGAAAAGGATGTGTGTTGATTATTCGCAAACTATAAATCTGTTTACAGAACTGGATGCTTATCCATTACCAAGGATTGACACCATGGTTAATGAACTCTCAACATATTGCGTATTTTCGACTTTTGACTTGAAAAGCGCTTACCACCAAGTCCCACTAAAGGAATCAGACAAGAAGTATACAGCTTTTGAAGCCAACGGACGCCTGTACCAGTTCTGTAGAGTACCTTTCGGAGTTACCAATGGAGTTGCAGCCTTCCAACGAACTATGGATAAGTTGGTGAAAGAAGAAAACTTACAAGGTGCTTTCCCATATTTGGACAACATCACTATTGCTGGACACACTCAAGAACAACATGATCAGAACGTGCAGCGCTTTCTTGAGGTCATCAACAAGAGGAACCTAACTCTCAATGCTACTAAAACTATTAAATCTGTGCGTACCATTAATATTCTTGGCTACTGTGTGGGGAATGGTGTAATAAAACCTGACATGGAAAGACTCCGGCCTCTACAAGAACTACCACCTCCCACTAGTCAAGGATCTTTAAAGAGGGCAATGGGTATGTTTGCTTATTACGCTAAATGGATACAGAATTTTTCTGCTAAGATTCAACCACTAGCAAGAGTAAAGAAATTTCCTTTAGATGAAGAAGCTTTGCAGGCTTTCGAACTACTCAAACATGAACTTGAAGGAGCAACGCTACACTCTGTGGATGAAAATTTGCCTTTTGAGGTCGAATGTGATGCCTCGGAAGTAGCAGTCTCAGCAGTACTCAACCAGAATGGCAGGCCCGTGGCCTTCATGTCTAGGACTTTACAAGGAAGTGAAATTCACTATCACATCGTAGAGAAGGAAGCCATGGCTATCGTGGAGGCTGTACGTAAATGGAGTCATTTTCTTGCTAGACAACACTTTGATCTCATTACAGACCAACGTTCTGTGGCCTTTATGTTTGATAACAGGAAACGCACCAAAGTTAAGAATAATAAGATCCAGGAATGGCGAATGGAACTCGCAGCCTTCAGTTATACAGTACATTATCGCCCCGGTAAAGAGAATGTGGTTCCTGATGCCTTCACCCGAGCTTTTTGCGGTTCCGTGGTTTCTACGTCATCTACCCTCACTGAACTACATGGGAATCTGTGCCATCCAGGAGTGACTCGCTTGTTGCACTTTGTGAGATCGAAAAATCTTCCCTTTTTCCACTGAGGACGTTAAGAAGGTCTGTGCTTCTTGCAGGATATGTGCAGAATTGAAACCAAGATTCTACAAATTCCAAGAAGGAACACTCATCAAGGCGACACAACCAATGGAGAGATTAAGCATTGACTTTAAAGGACCAGTTCTGACAGCCTCGCGCAACCCATATCTACTTATTGTGGTTGATGAATATTCTCGTTTTCCTTTTGCTTTTCCGTGTCCCAACATGAACACAACTACAGTGATTAAGTGCTTAGAACAAATATTCAGCCTGTGTGGGATGCCTCAGTATATACATTCGGATCAAGGAACCTCATTCATGTCCAGGGAGCTCAAAACCTATCTCGCACAGAAGGGAGTTGCAACAAGTCGAACTACCCCTTTTCATCCAATCGGCAATGGGCAAGTGGAGCGGCTCAATGGTACTGTATGGAAGGCAATCCAGCTGGCTCTCAGGTCTCGAAATCTTCCCGATCAGCACTGGGAATTAGTACTCACTGATGTGATACATTCACTTAGATCCCTTCTGTCGACCGCAACTAATGTCACACCCCATGAACGCTTTTTTGGATTTCCGCGCCGCTCATCCTCGGGGAGCTCTCTGCCTTCGTGGCTTATGTCGTCAGGACCGGTATTATTGAGGAAGTTTGTCAGAACAAGCAAAAATGAACCTCTAGTGGATGAAGTTGAACTATTATCTGCTAACCCAACATACGCTAACATTAGACATCCCAGCGGACGAGAGTCAACGGTTTCCTTACGTGACTTGGCCCCATGCCCTAGGGATAACTCTGTTTCTGAAAATCAAGAACTACCTTCTGTTTCATTGTCACCAGAGGCCATACCATCTCAATCTCCAGTGTCACCCAAGACAATCCATCAAGAGTTTCCAGAAGGTATGGGACTTCACCCAGAAGCTGAAATTAGAACAGAGGCTGCATCACCTCCAGAACGTAGATCAACCCGGGTGTCAAGGGCTCCGAACCGATATGGGTGGGATTGATTACTTATGAAGTGATGTAACCAATTTTATATCTAGAGGGGAAGAATGTTATAATATTGTTTTGTCCTTTTGCTCTTTCATACCTCACTCTGAACCTTTTGTCTGGTGATCTTTTCATACTTTGTTTACTTACCTGATGGAGGGACAGTCAAAGCAACTTGTCAAGTAATTCTCTGTTTCTTTTGTATTTCCTTTTGTTTATTCCATTTGTATCTATTTGGTTTAATTAGTTTTACTTTGAGGATCTAACATAGTTTGTATTACATTTATTATGGGGTCTGCTAATTATGTTTATGGTTGTTTCAGGGAATAATCTACTGAAGTTTAAGTTGAATAAAGCTTGGGTAGCAGCAGCCAAGTCTTTTAATGTCATAACAATATATATATATATATATATATATATATATATATATATATATATATATATATATATATATAAAAGCATTTAATGACCATATGTGAGGTACGAATTATAACTAAACGCATAATCACCATAAAAAAAAAAAAAAAATATTTCCAAGGTAGAATGTTTTCTCATTAATCCACTATATAATTTGCACCTTTTTTCTAAATCTCATAAACCTAGTATCGACCATTATCAGAAGGAATAAAATAGTAGAATAATTAATGGTTTATGAATGTACTCTGACATTAGAGAGAGAGAGAGAGAGAGAGAGAGAGAGAGAGAGAGAGAGAGAGAGAGAGAGAGAGAGAAGGCTTTCCGCATCCCTGGCTATTCCATAGATGGGTCATATAAGCTTCAGAGA
>NC_090744.1:127303743-127306243 GCF_036898095.1 Palaemon carinicauda | reverse complement strand
GTATTTTCATAACCTTAATCGAATGACATTGTAGTTGAAAGAATAATATTTCAATCTAATAGTTGATACCAAGCTCACTATTCTATCTTATTTCTCTTCCTCTTGTTTAGCTAAATTGGTTATAGCTTATATGGGAAATGTAGATTTCAATGGTGTTACTGTTCTTAAAATATTCTATTTTTCCTTGTTACCTTTCCTCACCGAGCTACTTTCCCTGTTGGAGGCCCTGGCCTTATAGCATATCCTGCTTTTCCAACTAGGGTTGTAGATTAGCAAGTAATAATAATAATAATACATACATACATATACCAAGGCACTTCCCCAATTTTGGGGGTTAGCCGACATCAAACAAATGAAACAGAAAAGGGAACCTCTCCTCTCTACGTTCCTCCCAACCTGACAAGGGACTCAACCAAGTTCGGCTGGTACTGCTAGGGTGCCACAGCCCACCCTCACCCGTTATCCACCACAGATGAAGCTTCATAATACTGAATCCCCTACTGCTAATAATAATAATAATAATAATAATAATAATAATAATAATAATAATAAGTTAGCCTGCCTTTGTACAAAGGCAGATCATAACTTCACACCACTTAAACCGAGTTATTGAATATAACGGTTTTTTAATGACCCACTTTGAGGATTTGTGCTTTTGTCCTGGTGCCTAATCCGTTGAGAAAAACCAATTTTCATTTTCATTACCCTTATTCAATAGTGAAATGAAGTTAGAAAACTATCAACTTTTCATTATTCATAATCATGGGAAAACAGGCAACGTTTCATTGTTCATACTAAAAAATAAGAAAAAAAATAAAAAGAAAAAAAAATAAGGCCAAAATATTGGAGCTTCCAGGAATTAAATTTTCCGCTCAAATGATCTCATTAGGTCTGGATTCCTAATGTAAGTCTGATAGGTCTTTAAGAGAAAAAAAAATTCTTTACGTAATACTTACAAAATCAAGAGGAATTCACGAAAACTTATTCATTTATAAAACAGTAATCATACGATGTTACGTGGATTATTATTATTATTATTATTATTTGCTAAGCTACATCCCTAATGGGAAAAGCAGGATGTTATAAGCCCAGGGGCTCCAACAGAGAAAATAGCCCAGTGTGGAAAGGAAACAAGGAAATTAAAATATGTCAAGAACAGTAACATTAAGGTAAATAGCAGTGATATTATTTTGGAACCAGTAATGTTCAAATCCTCTCAAATATTGTCGTCCTAAATTCACCTAAATATTTATGTACATTATAGACAATTTATGCAATACACGAATGGAAAATATCAAATTATATTTAACCAAATTATGGCGACTAAAACAAGCAGAGAAACATATAGCCGACACCATACCCAAAACTTTAAATTATAAGTTACTGACAATTACATAGTTAATATTAACATAACTACGAAATATAAGATTGAATATACCTCTAAAGTCTAAACAGTCACAAACAAATTACGTTCTTTATTCAACAGCATACAGATCAAACTTATTACCAGATGGTTTCATGTTCAACGGCCTGACACGAGTCTATAGTTTATTTATGACATATGTATATAAACGTCAAGAAACTTCATAATCGTTATTCATTACTTTTCATAGGTTAATTATTTCCTTTCCTTGGTGTGCTATTTTCCCCGTGGAGCCCTTGGGCTTAGAGTATCCTGTTTTACCAACTTAGGTTGTAGCTTAGATGATAATAATAATAATAATAATAATAATAATAATAATAATAATAATAATAATAATGTACTGTACATACGAAAGAGCGTGCATAAGCACACACAATAAATGGAAATTGTATAATACTTTAATTTCTAGCTAAAACCGTTAGAGGGACAGCAAAACAAGATTCGTGTGACCCGACAGCGTCCATGTTAAAGATAAAGAAAACGGTACTCGGGAGAAAACGGTACTAGAGAAAAAACGGTGCTTGAAAGTGGTACCATAGGCGTTGTTTCACTTTCATATTTGAGTGTAAGCTCCTACTTGCTTTCTTGTGCTTTATCCATTTTTTCTATTTTTTTTATATTAACATTGTGGCAACCTACCGTTCATGAGTTTTCCCATTCCCCCTTATAGTGGCAATTCTGGGAGATCCCAGTTTCCCGGGTTGAAGGTGAATAAACAACCCGTCCTTTGCAATAATAATAATGGCCAGCAATATATAGTAAACACAAGATGGCCAGTAATAAAAATATTTTGTTCATGTAGTGGCGTAAAATAAATTTCATGGTAAAAATTAGTTTCATAAAGTGTTCTTCAGATAGGTTTTTCTCCACCGAAGCTCGCTTCGAACACAATCTGTCCTGCCAAACGGTGAAAGGATAAAAGCTGCGAGTAACTATGTCGGGGATACTTTTAACTTTCAGATGAACAATAGCGAAATAGTAAACGGAAACCGTTCTTAGCATAATCAAATGCTGAAATTGACGAATTTACATTAAATTTCGAAATACACTGCACTCTTCCCGGGAGTCTTGTTCGGA
>NC_090744.1:127286914-127296914 GCF_036898095.1 Palaemon carinicauda | reverse complement strand
ATGAATTACATATCGATTGTATTCAGAGCTCCCATTCTTATTGAACACATGAAATGGGCAATTTACTCTATGAAAAGGCTTTTGAAGAATGGTGTACCGAAATGGATGACAAGGAAAAAATAGAAGAGTAAAAGACTTATAAGCCAAAGTGATGAATTTATGGACATAAATTATTGTGGCAATACTTTTGGGTTTATTACAAATACTGGTAATAACAGTTTGTTTCCTTTGACATTTGCGGATATATATGATAGAAAGAGAGAGAGAGAGAGAGAGAGAGAGAGAGAGGAGAGAGAGAGAGAGAGAGAGAGATAATGTATTGACATGTGGAGACAATTTAAATGAGTTTAATGCACTGACAATAGTATAAGTAAAAAAAATAATTATGCAAGAGAACTACATGAAAAATAATACTGATGAAGAGAGAGAGAGAGAGAGAGAGAGAGAGAGAGAGAGAGAGAGAGAGATCATGTATTGACATGTGGAGACAATTTAAATGAGTTTAATGCACTGACAATAGTATAAGTAAAAAAAATAATTATGCAAGAGAACTACATGAAAAATAATACTGATGAAGAGAGAGAGAGAGAGAGAGAGAGAGAGAGGAGAGAGAGAGAGAGAGAGAGAGATTATTTCCCAAACATAAAATCCTATTGTTATTGACACGAACATTCCATTTTAACCCCACAATTTTTACTGTGTGTAAATTCGTCTTCAATACTCGCGAGTGTAACCTTACCCGAAAAGATTGCAAATATTGTGTCCTTAAAAAGGAGTAACTGAGATCAACAGGGAATCAACCTTTGAAGACTGGAGAGCTATAGAAGAGGAAGGGGGGGGGGGCGTCCCCTAAGGGGTTATGTAGACCTCCTTTTTCATTGTGATCGTTGGTTTATTGTGGAGAGAGAGAGAGAGAGAGAGAGAGAGAGAGAGAGAGAGAGAGAGATATCAAATAAAGCCCTTGAAATGTTGACTTGACATATCAGGCATAAGATATTTATGTTCAGCTTTAGACATGTTTATGAAACTGCATTTTCTTTATAACTCAGGCCATTTCCTGATGAGGAATTACTTCATGTTTTTATTAAAAAAATCTAGATATGTAACCTACTTTACTTGCGCTAGAAGTCATGATTCCAGTAACGATTTTCTTAGGGCAAGAGTTCTGGAAATTCCCGGTTCACATTTACGAGGTAATTTCATCTCGTGAATGCTCAAGGTTGACTTTGCTTTGTGTGAGTTCAATGGTCTGTTGAAGCTACGTTTCACCCTAATCTCTCGAAAGGTTTTCCCAGTTTCTGTGTAGCTTTACATTCCAATACATAAACAGACGTAGATGGTGAAATAAGTCTTGATTGGTTCTCTTATTTGATTTCAAAAGACCATTACGTAAAGGGGTTATGCTTCGCCAGCCTTATTCATATTGTACTTTTCTTATTTCCTATTGGTCTCTTAGTTTCTGTTATTTTCTAGTAATGGTCTCCTAGTTGCTCTTAGTTTCTATTAATGGTCTCCTAGTTCTGTTATTTTCTATGATGGTTTATTGGAAGAGTTCCTGCCTTGTAATCTGCGGATTAGGGTTCGAGTTCCGCTGAAACTCGACAGATTCTTGTAGTGTCTGCAACCTCACCATCCTTGCGACCTAAGAATGGAGGTTTGGGGGAGCCTATAGGTTTACCTGCTGAACTATCAGCATTAATTGCCTGGCCCGTTCCTGGTCCTACCTTTTGTGTAGAGGGGCTTTGGTTACTAATCTTATATATGATCAATCTTTAGGGCATTATCCTGCTTGATAGGGCAGTGTCACTGTCCCTTGCCTTTGCCATTCAATATCGCTTTTATGCTTTTAAAGAGTTGGATGCCATCTCAAATGCTTTGAATTAGGGCTAAGAAATCCCACTAAAATAACACACACATATTTATGTATATATATATATATATATATATGTGTGTGTGTGTGTGTGTGTGTATATATAAATATATATATATATATATACTGTATATATATATATATATATATATATATATATTTATATTTATATTATACAGAGAGAGAGAGAGAGAGAGAGAGAGAGAGAGAGAGAGAGAGAGAGAAGCTCATGGTAATTCCAAGCAAGGGGATCAGCTAATCTGATCCAATTACGTCCAAGGAATGGGGTTAGAAGATGCCGGTCTTATAAGAATTAAAGTAAAGGATGACATTAAACTCGGAGGCACTGAACCGTACGGAGATTCTGCAGGTTGCCCTGTTAACTCCACCCTCTCTCTCTCTCTCTCTCTCTCTCTCTCTCTCTCTCTCTCTCTCTCTCTACTGAGGTATTTCAGACATTCCTTATATTGTTGTATCAGTGTGATCCAGATTTCACTCTTCGTTGTAAGCAAGAACTTCTACAGGTGTTGGCCTGAATTCCCACCATCTCCAAAGGCGGTAGAACCGACAATATAAATCCTTACCTGACCCAAATTTAATGGGAAATGCAAAAGAGTATTAATTATTAGTTTTATTACTATTGTCATTATTACCTGACCCAAATATAATGGAAAACACAAAAGAGCATTATCTTTTTTTTTTCTTTTTTATAGACGACGATGAATGGAGAAGTATTGAATAAAAAACTCAAGATAGAGACGACTGGCGAAATCTAACCGAGGCCCTTTGCCTCAATAGGCGTAGGAGGAGATGATGGTTATTACTACCTGACCCAAATCTAATGAAAAATGCATGAGTATTGATTATTATTAGTTAAGCTACAACCCTAGTTGGAAAAGCAGGTTGCAATGGATATTAATTATATTCATTGTACGCGGTAGATGTGTCCTTTAAGAGCTTGCATATTGTATTAGTTGTGGAATAGGGAAGTAAGAGGAAAAAGCTGAATCTAGACAGGAGAATGATAGACATTAATTTGAAGGTAATTAATTATGCTATCGCTAACATAGCATGCCTTAGTGAAGAGACTGACTGATGGGCTTTACGGATTTTTAATTCTTTAGAAATGGAAAGAATAATGTTAAGCTCAATGGGACATCCGAGAATATATAACTGCTGGAGAGGTAGGTGGCATTTGGACTTTGTCGAGACCTATAAGTACACAAGGGAGACTTGTAAATGTCAGGCTTTAAGGAAGGTGTACAGTATATGAAAATACGAGACTGATTAATCGTATAGAAGTGAAAATGTCATATCGATGTTAATATGTACATTTAGAAGAGAGACAGGAGACAGTGAGGCTTACAATATGTACAGTTGTACACGGGATTCCTGGTACACCTCGCTCTGAAGTGCACTCAGCCACACCATTACCGTGTGGCGATTTCCTGAATTTAGCCCCGCCCACCACCACTTCCAAGTCTCCCTACACTATCAGGTTACTCGCAGTGAAGTAATGGTGTGACAGGGTGTACTTCTTTGGAGTGAGGTGTGCCAGGGACAACTGTGTACAGCTGTACATGTGGCTATCTAACTATGGGAAACAAATAATTGTTAAAAAAGACGGTAATCAATTAGATTTATGAAAATATACAAACTCCAAACGTAGAGGAAATATTGCGATCTTTGCGAAAATAGATTTTTAGAAATGAGACGGGGAGCAACGAGGCATTGCCAATGTATACCTGTGAACAAGTCAGAAAGGTGTGGAACCATATATAAAATATGCCTGTAAAAAGACAGAAACCAGAGACATAATGAAAAAAAATATCTGTGTAAAAAAAGAAGACATTTGGGAACTATATATATATATATATATATATACACACTTATATACAGCATATATATAGATATATATACATATATATATACATACAGTATATATATATATATATATATACATATATATACATACAGTATATATATATATATATATATATACACATATATATATAGATAGATAGATAGATAGATAGATAGATAGATATAGAAATGGAACGGAAACAGTTTGGTATTGATAAAGTATGGGATCATAACCTCGCCTTTTTTTCCAAACCAATTGTATCATATTCTAATTTAGCTTAGTATATTATAATGGCCTCTGTTTTTCAGAGATTGGGATTGTCAATCAAGGAGATCATCATCCGTAGACTTTATCAGGAGGTAATATGGGGAATATTATTATTATTATTATTATTATTATTATTATTGTTATTTATTATTAGCTAAACTACAACCCTAATTGGAAAAAGCAATATGCTATAAGCTCAAGCGCTCCAGCAAGGAAAAATAGCCTCGTGAGGAAAGGAAATAACCTACATATAGCCTATAAGTTGCCTTTTTTATAGGATGATTTTCAAAAAATAGTCTACTGGTGCTAGTCGGATCTCTTGTACTCTGATTGTTATGAAAACACACTTATTTCTGCAGAATATTATTTAGTAATGTTTTATCGTCAAGATATTTATAGATAATTAATTAGTAATTTACTATCTTCCAAAATATTTCTACATATAATTATTTATTAATATACTATATTCCAAGATATTACTACAGATAACGATTTAGTAGTATACTTGCTTCCAAAAGAATTCAACACAATTATATAGTAATACACTAGCTTCCATTATATTTTAATCACTGTTATTAAAAAAAGTCAGAGTTATGAAATTATATGTCGTGTTAAAGATGATTCTCAATTTAGTTTTACCGTTTTAAAGAACACTCATGAATGAGACAGCAACAATACCCTTGCAGGACAGCACCCAGGCCCCCTCTCCACCCAAGATAAGACCAGGGAGGGCCAGGAATGGTTGCTGATGACTCAGCAAGTAGACATATAGACTCACGCAAACCCACCATCCTTAGCGCACAAGAAACTATCGAGTTTGAGCGGGACTTGATCTCCCCTCCAGCAGAGTGCCATGCAGGGACGTTTCCAATAGGCCACCGCAATTCATATATCAGCTCCCAGAGAAATACAATTGGTTTTTAATTGAACTTTGGAAGTCACTTTATTCGCTCAGTAATCTAAAGAGGCTCCTTCAATATTAGGCAAAATATTTCATTGAATGTCAAGTCTTTCACGCGGTTCCGTTGATATAACAAAATAAATCTTTGATATCCAGTACTTTTATGTTCACTGCATGTTAATATATAATCTACACAATCATATTTAATTCTATGATTGCTTTTTATTAAAAGAATGGCCTTTTGGAAACGCGCCGGCCTGGCTATCGCCATACTGGGGTTCGAGTCCCGGCTCAAACTAGATACTTTCTTGTAGTTTCTGCAACCTCGCTATCCTTGTGAGCTAATGGTGGGGGCTTGGGGGAGTATATAGGTCTACCTACTGAGTCATCTACAGCCATTTCCTGGCCCTCCTTGGTCCTACCTTGGATGTAGAGGGTGCCTGGGCTTTGATCATATGTATTCAACCTTGAGGCCATTGCCCTTCTAGCTAGGGCAATGTCACTGTCCCTTGCTTCTGCCCTTCATGATTGGCCATTAAATCGTAAATATTTAAACCGTCAGTAACTTATGCATTTTTACAACAAGAATACTCAATATTGAAAGCTGTTTTACGAGCAAGAGAACGCATGCACCTGCCATTCATGAGTAGCTTTTAAATCTTAATGATTTAAACCGTCAGTAATTTATGCATTTTTACAGCAAGATTATTCAATGTTGAAAGCTGCTTTACGAGGAGCAAGATAGCGTATTCACCTGCCATTCATGAGCGGCCTTTAAATCTTAAACATTAAAGCCGCCTGTAATTTATACATTTTTACGAGGTGATTACTCAATGGTAAAATCTGTTTTACGAGCAACGGAACGTATTCACTTATATTTATCTTAATCGACAATGACGTCTGAGAACTAAATTTACGACCGATTTATATTTGATGCCGACCTGTGGTCCTGTTGCCATCAGAAGTCTTTCATATTTAATGGAGTTCGCTATGCCCATTACCTAAATAGCACCGGAACTCTCCTGAATTCAATTCGAACATTCACACATACAGTAGTTTTTAAACGGTGGTTGATAACATTTAAGGGAATTTCGAAGGTGGATGTCGGTCAGGAATCAACATAAATACGTTCACATTGATTTCTGGTGGTATTTTGTTTCATTAATATGTAATTTCAATCATCGTATTGCATGAAGAAATCGAAATGTGACTCTAGAGCTATGGTAAGCAGCTCTTCTAGGATAAGAACACTCCAAAATCAACCCATTGTTCTCTGTAGGTAGTTGGTTGGCCAGGGGACCAGCCACCCGTTGAGATACTACCGCTAGAGAGTTATTGGATCCTTTGACTGGCCAGGCAGTACTACATTGGAACCCCCCTCTCTCTTGTTACAGCTCATTTTGTCTTTGCCTACACATACACCGAATAGTCTGGTATATTCTTTCCATATTCTCCTGTGTCCTCATACACCAGGCAATACTAAGATTACCAAACAATTATTCTTCGCTCCAGGATTTAACTTCTGTACTGTAATCTTTTAGTGGCAACTTTCCTCTTAGTAAGGGTAGAAGAGACTTTTGCTATGGTAAACAACACTTCTCAGAGAAGGACACTCCAAAGTCAAACCATTGTTCTCTAGTCTTAGGTAGTACCATAGCCTCTGTATCATGACCTTCCACTGTCTTGGTTTAGAGTTCTCTTGCTTGGGGGTACACCCGGGCACGCTGTTCTGTCTTGTTTTTCTTCCTCTTGCCTTTTGAAGTTTTTATAGTTTGTATGTGAAGGATCTAATTTAATGTCGTTTCTGTTGAAATATTTAACTTTCATTGTTCTTCTCTTGCAGTTTATTTATTTCCTTGTTTCCTTTTCTCACTGGGGTGTTTTCCCCTGTTGGAGCCCTTGGGCTTATAGCATCTTGCTTTTCCAACTATGTTTATAGCGTAGCTTGTAATTATAATAATGATAATAATAATAATAATAATAATAATTATAATAATAAGGATAAGAATAATAATAACAATAATAATAATAATGCCATAGCCTCTGTACCATGGTCTTCCACTTTCTTCGTTTAAGAGTTCTCTTGCTTGAAGGTACACTCGGGCACACTATTCTATCTTATTTCTTTTCCTCATGTTTTGTTAAATGTTACAGTTCTTAAAATATTTTATTTTTCTTTATTTCCTTTCCTCACTGGGCTGTTTTCCCCGTTGGAACGCCTGGACTTATAGCATCCTGCTTTTCCAACTAGAGTTGTAGCTTAACAAGCAAATGATAATAATAGTAATAATGAAAGTTATCGTTTTCTTCCTATTAGTTTTTTGATATATTCATATGTATGTTCACATAATGTTATTTATTACCTTCGCGAAGAATATACATTAAGATATATAATCACTACTGTCTGTTTCGTCTGTTTATTAGTTTATTTATTTGTTTATTTGTTGTTTGTGAGCAATTTTATAAAAAACTAATGTACCGATTTTGACCAAACATGGTAGTCATATTTAGTATGACCCAAGGAGGAATCTGTGTAATTTAGGATAAAGTAATTCAAAGTTCAAGTACGCAGCGGTACTTGGAAAATAATCGCAATGTTGATTTATTGTTTGTGAACATTACGCAAAAACCAAAGAACGAATTTCAACGAAACTTGGTTGACATATATGATCCACGGATAAATTCATTATATTTTGAAGAAAATACATCGAAATACAAGTACACAGTGGTGTTAAGAACTAAATTAGATGGCTTGTTTTTTTTTGTTTGTAAACAACATTACCCAAAAACTACTTAACGAATTTCAACGAAACTTGGTGGACGAGTAATGTATGACCCTTGGACAAACCCATTACATTTTGAAGAAAATTTATTTAATTACATATACGTAATGGAGTTAGGAAAAAAAAAACTACTCGGTGTGAAGAAGGCATAATCTACGGAATGCCCCTCAAAGTATTATTTCATTGGTCCGAAATAAACTATGTAAATAAATTCATATTTTTCCCTTCAGATAAGTTGACGAGGCTTCTGAATGTACCCTTCCTATCGAGAAAAAATACACAAAATATCCTATGCTGAAACCAAACCATTGTCTTTTTAGAATTTTTTTCCCCGAGTTAAATAATGAATCCGCGGTTTTTTTTTCTATTTTTTTTTTTTTTTTTTACGCCATTACGTTTCCGGGATCCGTTCATCTCCCTGTGGAGTTCAGCTGAAGGTATTCGAAAGGACGTGTAAAGTGCATTAGTTGATTAAATGTGGCATCCAAAATTCAATTTTGGTTTAGGGTAGTAGAGGTTTTGTAAACACACATACACACATATATATATACATACATATTTATATGTATATATATATATATATATATATATATATATATATATATATATATATATATATATATGAGCACTTATCAATTGGTTAGTAAAGGTTTTGTATATATATATATATATATATATATATATATATATATATATATATATAATGCTACTACTACTACTACTACTACTACTACTACTACTACTACTACTACTACTCAGTCATAATTAATTGCCGGCCTACTTATTGCCAAATTGTAAAGGTACACTAGTAACCAAGTCCTTAGTGTGGTTTCATTGTAGTTTTAAATACAATGTTGTGTTTGATATAAGGTATTTACCGGAGATTAGGAGCCAAAATATCACAAAAGAGAGAGAGAGAGAGAGAGAGAGAGAGAGAGAGAGAGAGAGAGAGAGAGAGAGAGAGAGAGAGAGAGAGAGAGAGAGAGTTTTTATTGATAGGTTTCCTAGAATTTAGTGTTGACAACATAAAGTCAATATATTCATATAATATGGCATTGTTGGTATAATTGATGAAAAACGTATTTATAAAAAATATATCGACATTTTTGGCTTTTAGTTTTATCCAAAAACTGCCATTTTAAATTTTTCAAACGAAGAATATATCTCAGTATTAAACATTTCGTGCAATAGAATACAATAGCTCTTTGTTACAGACACTGCAATTGCATAACAAATGAAGCCGTGAAAGAATAAACCCCAATCATTTATATTCTTTCTTCAGTCTTCTTTGGTCTTTTACGTATTTGAAGACTTCCTTATCTAGGTTACTGACTAGAAAAGGAAAGGAGAAATACGTTGTCAGTGTTTAATGTTTTTTTTTTTTTCTTTTTTTTTCTTTTTTGAGAATATCTTATACACTTATAAAGGGAACTGGGACAAAGTTCAACACTTTTTGACCGCATAAATATTTAGTTGCTTAAGTATTGATGAACTAAGAAAGTTTGCCGGTGAGGACTGACATTGAAAGACCATGAACAGACGCAATGGGAAGGATATGTTTGAGGCCTTTGTATATATATATATATATATATATATATATATATATATATATATATATATATATATTATAGATATATATGTATATATATATGTATTTATGTATATATATATTTATGTATGTATATATATTATATATATATATATATATATTATATATATATATATATATATATTATATATATATATATATATATATATATATATATATATTATATATATATATATATACACACCTTATTTATAAATTTTAACTATTAATATAATTAGCAAAGGAAAAACATCGTATGTAGAGAAAATTTTGAATCGCCTTTTCTGCATTTCTATTTCATGGAAAACTGCCATCTTACAATAAAAAAATCTGCTTTCATTTCATGTAGTACAGTGGGCAATATCCCCTTTGGTAAAGCTCTCGCACATTTGATGTCATGAATATTCTATAAATTTTTCTGAACTTGCGGAATTACTTCAGGTAGTTTTTTATTTAAGCTTTGGTAGATGTATGACCAACAGCCTAGTTTTCACTTTAGCATTTAATTCTTCAGGACTTTTTTATTTTTTTAATTT
This sequence comes from Palaemon carinicauda, assembly GCF_036898095.1. Taxonomy (NCBI): domain Eukaryota; kingdom Metazoa; phylum Arthropoda; class Malacostraca; order Decapoda; family Palaemonidae; genus Palaemon; species Palaemon carinicauda. The sequence continues at coordinate 127,287,105 of NC_090744.1, read as the reverse complement.
TCATATTTATATATATAGAAATATATATATATATATATATATATATATATATATATATATATATATATATTATATATATATCTATATGTATATACATATATATATATATATATATATATATATATATATATATATATATATCTATATCTATATCTATATCTATATCTATATATGTATGTGGATATACGTAT
>NC_090744.1:127269414-127276914 GCF_036898095.1 Palaemon carinicauda | reverse complement strand
TTATTATTATTATTATTATTATTATTATTATTATTTTATATTATTAATATCAAAAGTATAGTAATAATAATAATAATAATAATAATAATAATAATAATAATAATAATAACAACAGTATAATTAAATGAGATTATGGATAAGCAGTCAGAGAGAGACAGAGGAGAGAAAGCAAGAGAGAGAGAGAGAGGACACGTGTCTCAGTTGTTAGACCTAGTGACGTCACATTAATCCGAGCGAAAGCTGCAAGTGGGTTGACCTGTAAAATTCTATTGTCCTTGTTAGTTATATAGCCTGAAATTGTAAAGTCTCGGTGGGGTTTTCTTTTCTTTTTGTGCCAAAAGGGTCAAACAACAACAACTTTGTTGTTGTTGCTGCTGATGTGGATGTCATAGTGAATTACTTATATATCATTCTTTTGAAGGTGCATTCTTGATGGTCTTCGGATTTCAATTCCTTTTTATTATACCCTTTTATGGTTTCTGAGTAACATTTCCACATATTCAAAATCAGTCAATCGTTTAGATTTTATTTTACGAAGCTCAAATTCTCAAAAATCCCATATTTGTAAGCATTACATATTATCCCACAAATCAGGAAGATACACGTGTAAACTGTAAGATGCACAGAAGATAAATTTGTGTTGCATAATATACACACCTTGAGATATTTTATATAAATACAAAATGTCCATATCAATTTTTTGTCTTTAATTAGTTCCGTGAAATGTTACGTAAAATACTCCCATAAAACAAGAAAAAGATAATACATGAATTTGCATCACTTTCTATTCAAGACTCCAATACACAGTTGAAAGAAATTATGTCGAATCAATCCTTTGGTAGCATGTAACTGGAAGTTTCTCAGTGTGTTTCTCTCAGGGTATCGGTTTTTGTGACGAGAAAAATGTTTTAAACTATCGAAATGTCCAGAACACCGAATATATTCACACATGACCAGCACCCTAACACCCACTCCCCCCAAAAAACCATTTGATATTAATCTGTACACAGCCAGGACCAAAACAGGGCAATTGGGTCAAAACGATTTCTCTCTTTTCTCTTAAAGAATCTTGATGGGCTGTTGTATTATCAGGCCCTTGTATGTCAATACTTTTTGGGTTTTTGTTGACGTGTTATGACGTCTAGACATGGATGGCAACAATCAAGAAATTCTGTAGACATCCCTTACATTAATCTAGCAGCCGGACATGTTTAGGTAAACATTTAAATGTATGTGTTTGTGTCCTATTTTATTAATTGGCGTTATTTTATATATATGTATATATATATATATATATATATATATATATATATATATATATATATATATATATATAATAACGTAAATTCCTAAAATCAAAGGACACAAACACTTACATTGAAAGGTGCATCTAAACATGCCTGGCTGCTGAATTATTCCAAGGGATGTCTACAATATATATATATATATATATATATATATATATATATATATATATATATATATATATATATATATATATGTGTGTGTGTGTGTGTGTGTGTGTGTATGTGTGTGTGTATACACACACACACACACACATATATATATATATATATATATATATATATATATATATATATATATATATATATATATATATATAGTGACTGTGATATCAGGGAATTGCCAATAGAAATTGAAATAATTGAAGTTAGGTATCCAGATGATATTCTCCAGTGTAGTTGAAACTATGAATTTTTTATCTAAAATAGGAGTTCTCATGGCTTGGGCGAGAATAGACACTTTCTTGGTTAATACCACTGAAGTCAACAGTGTGGGGATACCCAGTATTTAGAGAGCAATTTTGAATTAACTATGGGAATGGTCTTCATTGTGTAGTTATGTATAAGCAAATCGGAACTTTACGTTCATATAAATCGGTTTACAGAACCAGTAGTAATTACAAATTATACTAGAAACAATGTAAATCATGTCAAAATTGAGAGAGAGAGAGAGAGAGAGAGAGAGAGAGAGAGAGAGAGAGAGAGAGAGAGAGAGAGAGAGAGAGAGAGAGAGAGGGTTTATTTTGTTATCTAGAAATTCAATTCTGAAGAACTGTCTTTAGTTCCTTGTCCTGAACTTTACTCTCTTTACGATTTAGGAAAAGATGAGGGTAGTAGGTTGGTCGAGGCACCAGCCATCCATTAAGATACTACCGCTAAAGAGTTATTGGCCAGATAGTGCTACATTGGATCTCTTTCTGATTACGGCTCATTTTTCTTTTGGCTACTCATACACCGAATATTGGGGCCTATTCTTTACACATTCTTCTCTTTCCTCATACATTTGACAAAACTGAGATGACCAAACATTTCTTCTTCACTCAAGTGGTTAACTACTGCACTGTAATTGTTCAGTTGAGACTTTAGTACCTATGGTAAGCAGCTCTTCCAGGGGATGGACATTCCAAAATCAAACCATTGTTTTCTAGTCTTGGGTAATGTCATAGCCTCTGTACCATGGTCTTCCACTGTCTTGGGTAGAGTTCTTTTGATTGAGGGTACATTCGAGTACACTGTTCTACCTTATTTCTCTTCCTCTTGTTTTGTTAAAGTTTTCATAGTTTATATAGGAGATATTTATTTTAATGTTACTGTCCTTAAAATATTTTATTTTTCCTTGTTTCCTTTCCTCAGTGGGCTATTTTCCCTGTTGGAGCCCCTTGACTTTTCCAACTAGGTTGTAGCTTAATAATAATAATAATAATGGTAATAATAATAATAATGATAATAATAATAATAATAATAATAAATAATGATAGGGTAAGAAACAAATACCATGACGTATTGTTGAAAAAGAAAAAACTGACTATAAAGAAAGAACTAAATATTAGTATACCCTCCCATGTCTCTAGTTTATCATTCGAATAACTAAAGAAATGGAAGCTAGGCCAAGTGGACTGGAGGCGTCTGGCCCAGTTATCTCTTGACTCTAATAACGAAGGCGAGACCAGATGACTCTGGGCCAGACATTGCCGTTACGGTCGGTTATATCATTGAAACCTCACTTTAATGACGAGTGCTATAATCATAACTTCGCTTCTATAAGAGGCAGTTAGTTTATGAGTAATTTGCATATTTGCGAACACACACGGAGAGAGAGAGAGAGAGAGAGAGAGAGAGAGAGAGAGAGAGAGAGAGAGAGAGAGAGAGATTTTTTATTATTGTAGAAACAGTTTGATCACTATTATCTTCCTATCGTTTATGATAATTATAATGACGATGATGATTATTAGGAGGAAAGAAATAGTAATGACAGCATTATTTCATTTACATTGTCCTATTTTTTTTCGGTTTGTAAATATTACCAGTCATATTTCCTAATAATTTTATCCTTTAGCTTTTTCTATTTACATTTTATAAGTTTATCCAAATTTTTTCTTTATCGCTTTAAAGCGGATCATTTATTTATATCATCAACTGTTACATGCATTTGGTTTGTTCTTTATCTAAAATAGAAAGATTTTATGTAATCTGTTTGGGAATAGCTTAACGTGGTGGCCTATGCGGTATCCTTCCTGACTGGTAATCGCAAGACTGAGGTTCGAGTCCCGCTCAAACTCGTTAGTTCCTTTGGTCTCTGCAACTTCACCTTCCTTGTGAACTAAGGATGGGGCGTTTTGGGGGAGCCTATAGGTCTACCAGCAATTGCCTGGTCCTCCTTTACTCTAGCTTGGGTGGAGAGGGGGTGGCTTGGCCGCTGATCATATATAATATGGTCAGTCTGTGGAGCATTGTCCTCTTTATTAGGGCAATGTCACTGTCCCTTGCCTGTGCCATTCATGAGCTGAATTTAAGCCTTATAAGGTTTTCCTTATCAACAGGATTAATAACGCTGTACTAGTCGGGGCCACCCATACTAGGTATGGTTGCTGTGAGCGATCAAAGGGAAATCTCCCACCATCGCCAATCCACACTGGCCTTCGTGGCGATAACTGGCCAAACCGCAGAGTTGAATGGACATGTCTGAAGCCTTTGTCAATCAGTGGAATAGAAACAGCTGCATTTTTGTTGGTTTTGTTATCCAACATTCAGTGGATCTTCCTTCAGTTGGCCATATTGAGTTGTATGGCCTTTCTCTTATTCCCAAGTTTAATAATCAATGTCTACAATCTTAGACACTAAGAAAGCAACTTCTTGCAGAAGCAAGCACTGTAATCGACAATGGGAATCGAATTTTGGAATCGACAATGGAAATCTGATTTTGAGATCGAGAATAGGAATCGAATTTTGTTATCGAATTTTGTAATCTAGAATGAGAATAGAATTTTGCCACCAAAAATAGGAATCGAATTTTGGAATCTTAAAATAGAAATCGAATTTTGTAATCGAAAATAGGAATCCAATTTTGTAATCGAAAATAGGAATCCAATTTTGGAGTCGAAAATAGGAATTGAATTTTGGGAATCGATTGTAGGAATAAAATTTTGAAACCGAAAATAGAAATTTAAAATATGAAGCGAATTTTGGAATAGAAAGTAGGAGTCAAATTTTGTAATCGAATTTTACAATCGAAAGTAGGAATCGAATTTTGAGATAAAAAATAGGAATTGAATTCTGGAATAAAAAATAGGAATATAAAGCAATTATATTTTTATCTATGAACAATCTAACTTTTCATCAATACTTTTCTATGATTTTCAATTTATATTTTTCAGTTTTATTTACCACTTAAAGTCTTCACTTGTCAGTTATGGCTTAGATTCCCAATAAAGCCGGAATCTTTATCATAAAGGGTCTTCAGCCCTTTATTATATCAATAAAGAGATTTTAGATGTTTTTTTTTTATATAGGTTTATATCCATAACAGATGCTTGTATGTGGCTATTAAGACTTTTTTTTCAACTTAAAAATCATTTGCGAGTATTTATAATTATTTTGTATTTACGTTTATATCCATGGCAAGTGCTTAGATGGGGCTCTTTAGATTTATAACTGGTTTTATAGGGAATCAAAAAATCACCTATGAGTATTTATAATGATTTTGTAAAGTAAAAACCTCATGTAATTCATAAAACGTTTAATCCTCGTCCCGTTATTTAGCTCATATTATTTTATGATGGTTCAGATTACTACTTAAAGATAAAGTAAGGAAATCTTATGAAAGTCATAAAGCGTTAAATCCTCATATCATTATTTAGTTCAAAACCTGTTTTTAGATCTTCATCCAAAATGGTCCTTATCCCTTTATTATGTTAATAAAGATATTAATTTTTTTTTTACGTTTATATCCATGGCAGGTGCTTGCCTGGGACTATTTAAGATTTGTTATAATTTTTTTTTTTTATGGAATTTAAAAATCCTTTACAAGTATTTATAATGATTTTGTAAAGTAAAGAATTCTTATGAAATTCATTAAACGTTTAATCATCGTCTCTTAATTTAGCTCAAAACACGTTTTGAGATCTTTCAGATTATTAAATAATTCTTTTGTTTTCTGGCGAAAATTTCGTAAGATCATCTTATGAAAAATAACATTTGAACGTGTTCTTCACTTTTGTATAATATTCTTCCCGTTCTTCTCTGTTGTTAATATGGCAATTTTCAGAAGAGCAAATTTCAGCATAAAAGACAACGCATATTATAATTTCCAGCAAAGATAAAAAAAAGGTCTTGTGCATAATGAAGATTCTTTTCATAGCCATTATAACTTCGAAGTCTATACAAGGAATAATAGTTCGGCGCTCTCTTGTTATTTTATGGAAAAATGTACCCAAGACTGTCGTCCTTTCCTTTTTATATGATGAAGTATGTCTTTAATTATCCTAGGGAAGCTGCAGTGCCAGTTTTTAAATACTTTTAAAGGTTTAAAGGCCACTCGTGAATGGCATATATAGTCAAGGGACAGTGACATTGTCCTAGCAAGTATTATTATTATTATTATTATTATTATTATTATTATTATTATTATTATTATTATTACCTGCTAAGCTACAGCCCTAGTTGGAAAAGCAGGATGCTATATACCCAGGGGCTCCAACAAGGAAACTAGCCCCGTGAGGAAAGGAAAAAAGGAAAATAAAATATTTTAAGAAGAGTAACACCATTAAATATTTCCTATATAAACTAGAAAAACTTTAACAAAACAAGAGGAAGAGAAATTAGATAGAATAGTATGCTCGAGTGTACCTTTAAACAATATAACTCTAACAAAAGACAGTGGAAGACCATGGTACAGAGGCTATGGCACTACCCAAGGCTAGAGAACAATCGGTTGATTTTGGAATGTCCTCCTAGAAGAGCTGCTTACCATAGCTAAAGAGTCTGTTCTACCCTTATCAAGACGAAGGTGGCCACAGAACCATAACAGTGCAGTAGTTAACCCCTTGGGTGAAGAAGAGTTTTTTTATAATCTGTGTTGTCAGGTGTATGAGGACAGAGAAGAATATGTAAAGAATAGGCCAGACTATTCGGTGTGTGGTTGTAGGCAAAGAAAAAATTAACCGTAACCAGAGAGAAGGATCCAATGTAGTACTGTCTGGCCAGCCATAAGACCCCATAACTCTCTAGCCGTAGTATCTCATTATTATATAAAATTATGTATATTTTTGGCCAAAAATATAATTTTCCTCAAAAATATATTGAAGAATAAAATTTAAAATTATAACAGAATTCAATTTTAACTTCTTAAGTTTCCTTTAAACGTTTATAACTAATTATATCCATAACAATTTAAATTAGCAAGAGTATAAAATAAAGATATACTTCTCCATTACAGTAGTAATTGCCCACGTAAAACTAAATTGATTTTAAATGCTACCAAATAGAGCAAATGAATCATAAATTCTTATACACCAAAGACGTCATAAAGTAAAACTATAATCCTTTACATTAAAGAAAGAAGAGCACAAGTACAAAATAAAGAGTAACCTCTTTAACTTATCAAGATAACTAGGCCTAGTGAATTCATCAAAAGGGGCTTGTTTAGTAATTAAGATAATTAGACCTAGTGAATTTATCAAAAGGGGTTTGTTTAGTAATCAAGATAACTAGGCCTAGTGGATTTATCAAAAGGGGTTTGATTAGTAATCATCTGATTCAATAATGAAAGGTATTGGGTACCAATGTAATCCATTTGTGCATTCTTCATGAGACTAATTTTTCACATGAAGTAAATTTCATCCAACTTCTCTGTGCTTACCAGAAGGAAATTGATCTCCACTAATCGGACAAAGTCATTCTTCATATTCAGAAGAAGTTAGACTTGAAATATACATTTTTTCTTTAATACTATACTGTTTTTGCAGCAGCAGAAGAAGGCTTAGAGACCTCAAAAAGTTATGACTTAAAATTTTGTATTTATTTTTTTCTCCTTAAGAGGGCTGCTAAGACTCATTTGTACTCGCCATGATTCATTTTCTATGGTTGTGCTTGATTGTGTATCTTCTAGCTGAGAAGCCATGAAGTGTTATAGCATTGGGGTTTTGATGGTTTAAAGGCCGCTTATGAATGGCAAAGACTAGGGACAGGGGATCAGAGT
>NC_090744.1:127256914-127259414 GCF_036898095.1 Palaemon carinicauda | reverse complement strand
TTCCAAGTGTTCTCGTTTTTGTTTGTACATACGAAATAACGCAGTAGTCACAGCAAAATGTATTTATGCACATTCAATTATATTTATAACTTTCTTGAGATTACGTTGACTTTCTCTTTTTATAAATTTTGTTAAGCTGTACGATGAATAAATTATCAGTTATGGTAGATGTTTGTGATAACTTGGAAAAGAGGTTTGATATAGTTCAAGATGTTTTTTCGCTCTCATCGAAAGTAATAAAACTAAATTCTTATTCAAATATGTATTTTGGCCCACCTGATTTTAGTGAAAAATCATTCTATCTTGTTTTCATGCTACGAATGGATAGGAAGACAGATAAATATGTATTGATGAAATTTGGTAATTCGGAAAGCAAAGGTTTAAAGTCTTAAAGGCCGGTCATGAATGGCAGAGGCATTGGGCAGTGACATTAGCTTATCAAGCCGGGCCTTTAAGCCTGTAAACCTTTGCTTTCCTTCTTCTTCTTCTTTGTCTACATCTTTTCCCACTTCTCTGTGGGGTCGATGTTTCTGGTCATCTTTCTGCATATACCTCTGTCCCACACCTCATCACCGGTTAATCCCTTTGATCGAAGGTCATTCTCGATACAGTCCATCCACCTTCGCTTTGGTCTCCCTCTCCTACTTCCGTGTACCTCCATTTCCATCACAAGGAGGAGAGGGAGACCAAAGAAAAGGTGGATGGACTGTGTCAAGGATGACCTTCGATCAAAGGGATTAACCGGTGATGAGGTGTGAGACAGAGGTAGATGGAGAAAGCTGGTCAGAAACATCGACCCCACATAAAAGTGGGTAAAGATGTAGACAAAGCAGAAGAAGAAGGATAGCAAAGGTTTAAAGGCTTAAAGGCCGGTCATGAATGGCAAGGGCATTGGACAGTGACATTAGCTTATCAAGCCGGACAATGCCCTAGAGATTGATCATATATACGTATGATCATCGCCCACGTTCCACTCCACCCAAGCTAGGACTAAAGTGGGCCAGGAAATGGCCATTGATGACTCAGGAGATAGATCTATAGGTTATACCAAAGCCACCATCTACACCACACAAGAATCATGCGGATGCAGCGACCAATGGAACTAACTAGTTTGACCGAGGCTCGAACCCCAGTCTGGTAATTATTAGGCAAGGACGTTACCAACAGGCCACCACAGCCCTAAAGATGTCAATTTAACATCACGGGCGAGTGGAACACTTGAATAAAAAAGGATTGCAAGGCAACATCATAATGATTATTTTCAGTAGGCTAACTAAACATAATTCGATAGCGGTAAAGTATTAAATCACTAGTGACGCTGGATATTTAGATAGATTTGCACACACACACACACACACACACACACACACACTCACGCGCGCGCGCGCGTACGCCCATTAAGAAACAGATTCAACCCTTCCCATCCCCTCTCCGTTTCCCAACTACAATCCGGTAGTTTCAGCAGTTTGTGGGAGACTGTGGTATGTGAGTGTAACTCTCGGGGTACACCTCCCACTAAGGTATGGCTATTCACTCTCCCTCCTACCCGATGGAGGAGGTGGGACCTGGTAATCATAAGTCTCGAAATGCAGCTGACCGTAACAGGAAAGGTATATATACTGTTTTATATCTATATATATATATATATATATAATATATATATATATATATATATATATATATATATATATATATATACATATATATATATATATATATATATATATATATATATATATATATATGTATATATCATATATATATATATATTATATATATATATATATAATATATATATATATGTATATATATACATATATATATATATATATATATATATATATATATATATATATATATATATATATATATATATATATATATTATATATATATATATATTGCCAAACACATTGCTTTTTATCATATAAGGGAGATGGAATTAAAAGGTAAAAGGCCAAAATTGATAATTAGTTTGTGAAAATCACTTCCCCATGAATGAAAACTATAGTACATACGAATACATTTTACTTGCACATAAAAGTAGTAGATAAAACTGATGATGATGGTGATAATGATAAGTGTAATACATAATGCTCTCCTTTTCTCTCTCTCTCTCTCTCTCCTATCTCTCTCTCCTCTCTCTCTCTCTCTCTCTCTCTCTCTCTCTCTCTCTCTTGTATGTAGGAGAAAATAAAATATAAATCATCCAAATACATTAATACTTAACGATGTTATTATACTTCTTCTACTGCAAACACACACCCTTCCACTTCCACGTATAAATAATGGAACTCTCGCTAGATCCTCCTATTGCAAAGCTTTCTTCCAGCCAATAATCTCTCAATTATTCATTTGTTTAATTGGCGTTAACACATTTTATCTGCATTTCTCTTTACACAGCTTTATTATAGCCTGAGGGGAGATGCAACATTCTGTCTACAATAGTTTTCATTTGTTTTGGTTATTCATTTCTCATTCGTTTACGGAGCCATTTTAAA
>NC_090744.1:127234414-127254414 GCF_036898095.1 Palaemon carinicauda | reverse complement strand
CTGTTCATTTTTTTTTTCAGTCAACCCTTTCTTATGGTACTTTGTCGTCCAAAATTTCGAAATTAACAAGAATTCCAAAAAATATAGTTTTTTATTTCTATTAAAGCTTATACGATTCCAAAGCTTATAACTAATATCATCAACTTGTTGATAGATACTGAGTGACTGCCTGAAGACGAGAGAGAGAGAGAGAGAGAGAGAGAGAGAGAGAGAGAGAGAGAGAGAGAGAGAGAGAGAGCGAGAGAGAGAGAGCATAGTATTTAATACCGTATTTAAATTAGTAAGTATTCTGTTCCATTTTTTCTTCAATCAAGTTTTTTTTTTCATGGTATTTTGTCATCGTAAATTTCAAAATTAACGAGAATTCTAAAAATTATAGTTTTTTATTTCTGTTGGAGTTTTATACGATTTTCAGGTAATGCTTTTATATTGATGCTGTTAGTAAGAATATCTCTTTGTCTTCTCGTATCTTTGAAGGCAATGCAGCTTTTTATTATTTTTTTTGTACAGTTTACAAATCCCTTTAAAGTTTGTAGCACAGTTGAAGAGAGAGAGAGAGAGAGAGAGAGAGAGAGAGAGAGAGAGTCATTCATTTTTACGTAAAGGTATCTAATCATTTGTAAAAGTAAGGTACAATATATTGACATTAAAGTTTAATACTTATGCTTATTATATATGTATCTTTGCCTTGTTATATATTTATCGTGACAAGGCTAACCTTTCCATACCACTTTTAATTATAAGTATTGCATAGTAAATTACTTTGGCTCATTTTATATTTAACATCCCAATGCTACATTGTATTTACCTAACCGTTCTATCCCATTTTAAATAATTTGTATTGTACATACGTTTATTTGTCCCATATGTCTTAAATCCATTATTTCCAAAATCTCATATGCATTCAAAGAACAAATGAATTTCTAAGATTCCCGTTAAGTGCTTTTTATAAAGTGAATTGCATAATTTTCAATCAATATGTTATTAATTCTTGTAATTCTTGTTAATTTTGAAATTTTGGATGGCATAACATACCATCAAAAGTTGATTAAAAAAAATCGAACAGAAAATATTGCTCTCTCTCTCTCTCTCTCTCTCTCTCTCTCTCTCTCTCTCTCTCTCTCTGTGCATGGCATTGAGTTACCCTTCATATTCAATACCCAAAAGGTCTTTGAACATTCTTCTTTTGTTATGTTTAAATGACATTTGAATAAGAATCCAGCCCAGGAGAACTGCCACGTGTATAGTCTGTGATTTTTAGTTATTTCATTTTTTTTTTATCTTCCCGGTCAAATCAACCCGAGAGGTTGAACCTATTGTGTAAAAACGTTAGCAATCATAAAGTCAATCAAACATTGTTGTTAAAACAAGACTGTTTTCCACTTGAAAAAAAAAAATATATTTCTTCAACCCTGAAGGTTCAATGAATTGAAAAGAAGTTTTAATCCTTTTTTTTTTTTTTTTCAAATTAATAACTTTTGAATTCCAGAAAAGGGATTTTGAATCCTCTTTCCTTATCGTCGAGTGGAAATGTTTCCTTTGTCAATCTATACACGTGAATAATCTTTGTGTTCAATTTTTTTTTTTTAAGATTAAATTCAGCCTAAGCGACCTTTTTATTTATAACGTCATCTACCTTAAAATCAAACAAATGCTGTTTTTGACAGACGGCCATTGTCCACTTGTTTTTATGGAATGGAAGATATTGTTAATCCTGAAATATATATTATGTATATTACGTTACATTCACACAATACCTACCTTTTGCTTAAAAAAAAAAAAAAAAACACAAGCAGGCCTTCATGCCTGTTTCGTAATCATCTTAAACAAGTCTTCAGTTGTTCAATTTATCTTCTCTAATGAAATATCTTGCTTTTTCGTGTCAAGTGATAAACGATACGAGTAGTTATTATTTGTGTTTAAACTGATTTTTGTAAGCGATTTTTTATATACTTTGAATTATAAAATGTTTATTTAATTTCTGTACTAAACTTCACATGTGACAATACTCTTGATTTCCTACTACTCTGATGGACCAGGAGGACCATTGTTAGAAAAATCTTATTATCGTACGAACTAACCTTTATCCTTTGGCCAAAGCAATTCAGTTTAGTCAGAAAAATAACTATCCAATGAAAATTGAAGGATATTCAATGTAGTTTAGTCTCGATAAAAATTTAAATAAACATTTCAATTTGTAAATGGGACTTATTTCATGAACTCCAGGATATTCAGTTTAGTTAAGGCTCGATTAAAAACTTGAATTAACATTTCAATTTACAAATGGGACTTATATCATGAAAATTCCAGGATCTTCAATTCAGTTTAGGTTCGAGTAAGAACTCAAATTAACATTTCAGGTTGAAAATGGTACTTATTTCATGAAAATCTAGGATATTAGATGTATTTCAAGTTCGATTAAAAAGTTAAATTAACATTTCAGGTTGAAGATGGTACTTATATCATGAAAATTCCAGGATATTTATTTTAGTCTTGAGTAAAAATTAACATTTCAGGTTGAAAATGGTACTTATTTCATGAAAATTCCAGGATCTTTAATTCATTTTAGTGTCGAGTAAAAATCAACATTTTATGTTGAATATAGAACAAATTTCCCGTTCTTGTCGTTTTGCAATAAAAGTCATTTCAGAGATTCTGCAAATTTGCAAAACAACGAAAAAAAAAAAACTCTGAAACCTTTTACGAACTTAAAATGCATCTAGCATTAAATTCAGTTTTTCGGAAATCAAAATGTTTAAAATTTTTTCCCTGGTTTAAAAGTTGCAACTCCTCAATCTTGGACTCCACTCTTTAACGTGTTTTCTAAAGGTGAAATCTCTCTGCCGTACAAAAATTTTAACATGCTTTTTTGTTGTTGCTGTTGAATACTTTAATGTTAACACTATAATTCTTAATGAAGAGTACAACTCATGCTTGTTATCTTTAATGCAAATCCAGGAAACGGGAATTATAAAAGTGGTTGGAGCTTTGTTTGCTAGTTTGCTAGGCGTCTAAAAGTTCATTATTCATATTACATAATGGAGAGGTAGTGCTCTCTCTCTCTCTCTCTCTCTCTCTCTCTCTCTCTCTCTCTCTCTCTCTCTCTCTCTCTCATATCTATACACCGCATACACACATGATATATATATATATATATATATATATATATATATATATATATATTCATGTGTGTATGCGGTGTATAGATATGAGAGAGAGAGAGAGAGAGAGAGAGAGAGAGAGAGAGAGAGAGTGGAAGGATGGCGTGAAAAGGTTTGTGTATCCCCATGATCAGCAAACTTGTACTACTTAGGGACACCCATACTAGGTTGGTTTGCTGTGAGCGATCGGACGAAAATCTCCTACCATCACCAATCCGCATTGGCCACTGTTAATATTATTATTATTATTATTATTATTATTATTATTTTTATTCTTATTATATATATATATATATATATATATATATATATATATATATATATATATATACATACACACACACACACACACATATATATATATATATATATATATGTTTGTGTGTGTGTGTGTGTGTGTGTGTATGTGTACATATGTGTTTATTTTGATGTATTCTGATTTTTTTCTTATAAATAATAACGAATGTGTCATAATCTTAAAGTTACCTATTATAATATTTTATCATTTTACCAACGAATATTGGATATCGTTGCCATATTCATCGTAATTTTCCTTCTCTTTTCCTGAAAGCTACAATAATTATCGCTGACCTCCCCCGTTATCAAGTCTATCGCTACGATAAAAACTATCGTGCCTTTTATATTTCTCTCCCGACGTAACCTTTTTATTATTGGCATCATTTCTATCACTGCCAGAACCTCTTGGGGGAAAAGAATAGATTCTTTATAGGTGAGAATTATACTTCAGTTAATGGTTATGGTCCTGGATTTTATTCTTTTTTTTATTAGGTCTTCCCACTTCACTAAGTGAGGAGTGATATATATGAACAATTCTTTTTGTTCAGTACCGTTTAATCAAAAAAGAATTGGGCTCTTTTTTTTTCTTTTCTTTTTTCTTAGCAAAAATTGTCTATTCTGTAGTACTGTCAAATAACCGATAACCTTTTTGGTCAATTAAAATAATTGTATTCAATGTAACTACTGAGGCAATATGGACCAAACTTTTATTTTTCTCGTTTTTTTTTTTTTTTTTTTTTGCAATTGTTACGAGTTTCTTTCTTATTTAAGCAATGATACTGATGAAAATAGATATGGTTAGATTTTTATTATTTTAGATCTCTTTATCCAAATTCATAAGAACTGAACTTGGTACATTGCAAAATAAACTCTCAAACAATGCATTGTTTTATTAGATGCAACACTGCAGATAGCAGAAACAAGGACGATTATATCGAGGCATCTAGATGAACGAATACGAACGACGTAGTAACATTCCCTAATTAACATCTTTATTGACAGAGATGTCATTCAATTAACTCCGTTTATACAAATGCCCGGAATGGCGATACACTGTTAGTCTATTCCCCAGTCGCCGAGATGATAAAGTCAAATGGAATGTCTGTGAACGCTGATCGAGTCTTTGACCCAAGTGACGGGAAAGGCCTTTGACGGAGGCAGATGAAAGGTGGGACTTTGAACGTTATTCGGCCAGGAAACGTTTCGATAGGGATATTATTGCATGAGTGAAAATGGCAGCAGATAACGTTTCTTGAATGTTATTGCATGAATTGGAAATATGAGAAAACGTTTCTTGAATGTTACTGTAGGAATGTTAAGTATCAGATAACGTTTCTTGAATGTTATTGCATGAATGGGAAATGGCATCAGACAACGTTTCTTGAATGTTATTGCATGAATGGGAGATTTCTGATAACGTTTCTTGATTGTTTTTGCATGAATTGGAAATGTCAGATAACGTTTCTTGAATGTTATTGCATGAATGGGAAATGTCAGATAACGTTTCTTGAATGTTATTGCATGAATGGGAAATGTCAGATAACGTTTCTTGAATGTTATTGCATGAATAGGAGATATCAGATAACGTTTCTTGAATGTTATTGCATGAATGGGAAATGGCAGCAGATAACGTTTCTTGAATGTTATTGCATGAATGGGAGATATCAGATAACGTTTCTTGAAGGTTATTGCCTGAACGGGAAATGGCATCGGGCAACATTTCTTGAATGTTATTGCATGAATTAGAGATATTAGATAACGTTTCTTGAATGTTATTGCATGAATTGGAAATGGCATCAGACAACCTTTCTTGAATGTTATTGCATGAATTGAAAATATGAGAAAACGTTTCTTGAATGTTATTGCACGAATGGGAAATGGCATCAGACAACCTTTCTTGAATGTTATTGCATGAATGGGAAATGGCAGCAGACAACGTTTCTTGAGTGTTATTAAATGAATTGGAGATATCAGATAACCTTTCTTGAATGTTATTGCATGAATGGGAAATGGCAGCAGACAACGTTTCTTGAGTGTTATTAAATGAATTGGAGATATCAGATAACGTTTCTTGAATGTTGTTGCATGAATGGGAAATGGCATCAGACAACGCTTCTTAAATGTTATTGCATGAAATGGAAATATTGGATAACCCTTCTTGAATGTTACTGCATGGATAAGAAATGACATCATATATTATTTAAGACTAATTATTTTGGTAGTCTTCCACGAGAGCTCATGTGGTTTTATAGTAGGAATAATTAAGCTTTAAGTATAAGTTAATTAGGTGGAATCAAATTTAGATATTATCAAGAATAAAGTTATATAATCATTTTATAGAGTTACAAACTCTTGAATCATTAGTTACTTTATAGACATATACAAAAGTATTATAACAGTATTTTATGTATATATATATATATATATATATATATATATATATATGTGTGTGTGTGTGTGTGTATGTATATATATATATATATGTGTGTGTGTGTGTGTATGTATATATATATATATATATATGTGTGTGTATATATATATATATATATATATATATATATATATATATATATATATATATATATATATATATATATATATATATATAAATATATATATATATATTGTGATGGCTGGTTTTGACCACCACTCAAAACACTACACTTATCAAATAGTATTAACCATCATACAGTACTAAGTCCACTAAAGGTGGAATAGTAACCAAATATCAATACGAGTGCAAAGTCAACTCAAGGGGACAAAGAAAATACCACAAAAATTTCCTTAATTTTAATACATAATAA
Source organism: Palaemon carinicauda (assembly GCF_036898095.1). Lineage (NCBI taxonomy): Eukaryota > Metazoa > Arthropoda > Malacostraca > Decapoda > Palaemonidae > Palaemon > Palaemon carinicauda. Next base: position 127,248,152 of record NC_090744.1, on the reverse strand, counting down.
CAAGACAGAAATAACACCTGAACCACAATAATACAATAATAAATTATACACACTCAATCTTAACTCCCTGTAAAAGAAAACAATTACACGATTATAGAAAGGTCATCAACACATGCATACTAAATGGAGAGAGGGTCCAGAAAGGAGAAGGCCAACGAAAAGTGAGAACATCCTAACAAATACAAACTAAATATCCCTATCAAATTGACGATGGCTGGTGTGATTCAAAGGCTTTCACAAGCTCCACTAATGACGTCAGCTGACTATCAACGGTCGTGATCACGATACTTTAGCAGGTATAAATATTATTACCTTGGGACAGAGAGGTCCCCTTGGCTTTTACTGAACCAAGGGCAGTGCACAAAATGTTAAGATGAACTGGATCCTTGCTGCAGAGAATGGATATCCAAAAAGCTAAATAGCTTCACACTGTAGCTCTGCAATGGCGAGGAGTAAATATAATCCAGTAGCAAAAGTCGTGCCCTTCAATGTTGGAGGCTCAGAAACACACTAAGGAACCATCCTCAAAAAAAGCCCCTCCAAAACTCCGTTCACGCAGGAGCGCAGCCACGTAATCCACACCACTTGAAAATATAAAACAGCCGTTAGTCCATTATAAACACTAACATAACCACCAGTGAAAAGACAAACTATCAAAAAAAAAAAAGTAAACAATAAGTCTACAATATATTAAACCTTATACATCTATAAAAACTTAAATAATTTAGAAAAATAAAGCAATAATATTACAATATATATATATATATGTGTGTGTATATATATATATATATATATATATATATATATATATATATATATATATATATATATATATATATATATATATATATTATGTATGAATATATTTATGTATGTATGTTAGGGAAAACCTGTTACTTGAAATCCCATCTTTGTACAGAGAATGTTAATTTATTTCTTTAGAGTATAAATGACTAAATTATCAGCTTCCCTAACAGTAGGAAAATCAGTAATCAGATGATAATTAAAAACGGAAATATTTTATTAATATCTATAGTAAAGACATTGAATTATAAAAGGATGATTTGGACATATATATTTTATATAAGAATATTTTGAAAATGAATATACCCAGCAATTGGAGAGTGTGAAGATAAATAAAAGATGGTTTTGTGAATATTTAGAAATAATTGATGCGGATGAAATCGTAATTTATCGTCTTTAAATTGATATACCGAAAGAGGCTTCAGTTTACAATTCCTTCATCTGACATTAAGGTCATAAAAACCAGAAACATATATCAGAAATTTACCCGATATATATATATATATATATATATATATATATATATATATATATATATATATATATATATATATATATATATATATATGTTTTTTTTTTTTTTTTGTCTTTTATCACAATTCGAATATTTGCAGATAAAAGGGTTGTCAAAAGCATTATTGGTGTGTAACATTTTTCATATTTTTATCTTTTTTTTTTTATTTGACAGGACCCTTCAGTGTGAGTTTTTAATATCGTGACATTTCTGTTTAATTGGGATTGAATTTTGATAAAGCTAAATAATTGTTTTGAGGTTTGTATGCCAGTTTTATCCAATTCTGTGAAATTACTCGATTTTTCATTGGTTTTAAAAGCAACCGGAAATGTTGTGATTCATGAAATGTGTTTGAGTTTCCGTTTTAGTATAACATTTTATCTTCAACAGCGAGCCATTTTACACTGGAGGGAAAAAATGTAATTTTTATTATATAAAGAGGAAGTTTCTTTGACTTATAACCTTTTGAATTATTAAACTTTATTTTTGATAAGTAGAAAGACAAGGCTGTGTGTTTATTGTTACACAATTTAACTCTATTGAAACTCATTTGGTAAAAACCATGTTTCAACATTCTAAATGAACGCAAAATAACACTAATTACTGAAGTTGTTATTAACTATCTATTACGTCAGTTCGTGAAGTTTTACACCCCTCTTTTGATGCTTTTTGTGTAACGTAAATTTCACCTAAAAATATTAGTTATCATAATTTGGTTTAAAGAAATGAAACTTTAGGTGCAAACTATAGTCAATTTCTTTTAATGAGGCGCATTTGCACCGAGTCGCAGCGGTGCCCTTTCAGCTCGGAAAAGTTTCCTGCTCGCTGATGGTTAGAATCGGTGCAAATCTGCCTCGCTAAAAAAAAAAAATACTATAGATTTTGTGATATGAGTTATATTGTTTGGGCTACAATCGGTTATAGGAAACGTTTCTTTCCTATATTTTGTTCAGGTATTTACGATAATTTGTTTAGTTTAATAGAAAGAAAATTTAATAACTAAGTTTGATTTAATTTAATTCTTTTTAAATGTTATAATTTGTTATATATAACCATCTCTTCTCTGCGTTAAAATCCTTTGAACATTTGTTGTCATATTACTTTCTCCATCGACTCTAGAAAGAAAGTAAAGGTATAAAGGATTAATGGTCGTCGTGAATGGCAGAAGACTTGTGTCAATGCCTTAGCAACTGATCATATTTACATGTGATCAGCGCGCAAGTCCCCCACCCCCCTTCTCCACCAGGAAAGGAACAGGGAGAGCCAGGAAATGACTGCTCATGGCTTAAAAGGCAGACCTACAGGCTCCCTCAAGCCGCCCACCTCATCCCTAGCTCACAAGGATGCCTAGATTGCAGGCGCTACACAAAACTATCGAGTCCGAGTCGGTCTTTAATCCCTGTCCAACATAATGCCACGCAGTCCATTCCTTCCGGCTGATAAACATTACTCCAGAATTTCATCCAATCAAAATAGCATAAACAGAAACATGCATAAAGTTAATCCCACAACTGTGCCATGGAATTAGTAAAGCTTCATCTTGGAAATATTTCATTACTGAAAAATGATTGGATGTTTCAATATCACTTTATCCCTACGAGCTGATGAGTCTGTTAAGGATGGTTGACCAACATAGTTGTCCGGGTTAATTGGGGTTTATGGTTTCATTACTGTATGTGGTATTGTTATCAGAAGTGGCAATTTGACTATTTATCTGTATAAACAGTATAAATACATATATATATATATATATATATATATATATATATATATATATATATTTATATGCATATATATATATATATATATATATATATATATATATATATATTCATATACTTATATATATATATATATAAATATATATATATATATATATATATATATATATATATATATATATATATATATATATACACATACTGTATATATATCAATCTACATCTTTTAATCTATCTATCTATCTCTATCTATATATATATGTATATATATATATATATATATATATATATATATATATATATATATATATATATGTATATATATATAAGTATATATACATATATATATACATATATATATATATATATATATATATATATATGTATATATATATTTATATATACATATATTTATATATATATACATATAGATAGATAGATAGATAGATAGATAGATAGTTAAATAGATGTAGATTGATATATATACAGTAATATATATATATATATATATATATATATATATATATACATATATATATATATATATATATATATATATATATATATATATATATATATATATATATATATATATATATATATATAGTTAGTTTATTTTTTACTGTAGTTCAGTGTAATGATTTTATAAAGTATCATTATTATTATTATTATTATTATTATTATTATTATTATTATTATTATTATTATTATTATAATTATTATCATATTAAATAAATTCAAGTACATGCATGATCTGACTCTATTTATGATTAACAAATAACAGAATGAGTCATTGAACTCCACTGCTTCCAAATGGATAATGGTGGTTTCAGTGCTTTACCAAAGGGATGGGAAATTCATTAATAATTTATAAACAAGAATTTCACAACAGTGATATTTTATTTTATGTTATTACTGGCATATTCATTAGGAATACCGGTAGTAACTTATAAAATCGAATTGCATGAAAACAGTAATAGTTATTTTTTCAAAAAAGAAAAAAAAATTCAGTGATTATTCCGAATTCTTGATAGTGATTTGATATGATTCAATGTTTATGATGAAAGTATTTTAATAAACTTCTTTATAAGAGTAACCCCGTCTTCTCTCTCTCTCTCTCTCTCTCTCTCTCTCTCTCTCTCTCTCTCTCTCTCTCTCTCTCTCTCTCTCTCTCTCCATAGAAAATGATTTTGATTTCTCCCGAACCTCACCCACTGCCTCCATAATCAATCAAAATCTGTTCTCTTTGGAGTCTGAATTAGATTGTCTTTTTCGTCCTCTCTTGCAGAAAAAATTCCCAATTCCATCTGGAGGAAGGTTAGAGTATTAAGCTTATTTTATTTTATTTTTATTTTATCATATGATATACAGTTATGACTTATTACATTAATATATTTATTGTGAAAACCTCATAATTTTCCAATGAAATGAAATTGAATTATTGTGTAATAACTTTATATGTAATTACTGCAATTGGTTGATAACCTCTGACATATGTTGCATTATCTACAACCTGGAATACACGGCTGTTTATGGGAAATGTATGGGCCTCTCTTTTGATGTTTATTTCTGTCTAGTTATATTGGTAGGGGCAGCCTAAATACAAAAATGACACAAACACACACACGCACACACACATACAAATATATATATATATATATATATATATATATATATATATATATATATATATATATATATATATATATATATATATATATATATATATATATACACACCTTTCTGAGTGGGGATAGCTTAGCGTGGTGAAATGTTTTTCGTGTCGCTATGATCAGCGGTGGTTTGCTCTGAGCGATCAGACGAAAATCTCCCACCGTCACCAATCCCCACTGGCTAGGGTGGTGATGAAAAATGGCCAAAGCTCACACATGAATAAGGACATGTCTGAGGCTTTTCTGCAGAGGACTAGAATCTTCTGCATTTGTTGTAGTTTATATATATATATATATATATATATATATATATATATATATATATATATATATGTATATATATATATATATATATATATATATATATATATATATATATATATATTATATATAATATATATATAATCTCGTTTGTTTCATCTATAAGATCAACATTAAATTAAGGGAAAAGCATATCTGTTTTATGACATTATATTCATCCTAATGGTTAGTAATGTTTTGGAAAATCTCCTTTGGATATGAATCTCCACATTTACAATGCACCACTGTTTAGTTTAATCCGTAACTTCGAAAGCTTGTATTATGGAAAACAGATTCTGAATATATCAGGTAATTCAGTTCCTCTTCAAGAGAGATATCGCCGTTTGTATTGGGTGGATAGGAAAGAGTTTTATCGCAGTATAAACGCAAGTCTTTGTTGCTGCGCTGCGAGCATTGTCCATTGAGAACGTTAATCTCGCTTCGAGTATTTTATCTATCAGTTATGATGTGGTTCCAACGGCATTTTTATTGTCTATTATGACACACTTTTGGTGTAAAGTGTGTATGAGATGTTTGGTTTTAAATAAATGGAATTTAAGTGTTTTTCTTTATTATATAAAGGCTTGAAAGGTTTAAAGGCCGCTCATTATAGGCAGAGGCAAGGGACAGTGACATTTCCCTGTTATGCAGGACAATGCCATAGAGAAGTCTCATATTACATATGATCAGCGCCCAAGCCCCCATTCCACTCAAGCTTGGACCAAGGAGGGCCAGGCAGTGGTTGCTGATGGCTCAGCAGGTAAATTTATATGCTCCCCAACCCCCCCCCCCCCCATCCTTAGCTCACAGGAATGGTGAGGTTACAGTGACAAAAGGAACTAAGGAGTTTATGGAGGACCTAACCCCTATCGGGCAATCACCAGGCCACCACAAACCCTTATTGTTCTTATATATTCATGGCTCATAGGAAATATTCTTGGAAGTCAGTTATTGAAATTAGAATTTCTGTATGGAAACAAAATAATTTTCCCTTTTTGTGTTTCTTTTAATTCGTATAATGGCTTTTCATGTCCACCGTTTTGCTACATTGTGGAAATAAAAGGTTACCTAATCTCCTATATCTCGAGAGAAGGGAAAGGAATTTCGTAGTGTAATATCCTGATTACATTGAAATTCTGATAATTTTAGAGGTCGTTAATGTTTTCCCGTTCACATGTTTGTGAATGATCATTAAAATTGCTGGATGGAAGTGAATGACGCCGTCCCTGTTGATGATTTGATGCGATGCTGATGATGATAGGTAGGCTGTTGATGTATCTCTTCTGTTGGACAATTTTTTATTGAAAGCACTCTCTCTCTCTCTCTCTCTCTCTCTCTCTCTCTCTCTCTCTCTCTCTCTCTCTCTCTCTCTCTCTCCCCCTATATATATATATATATATATATATATATATATATATATATATTATATATATATATATATTATATATATATATATATATATATATATATATATATATATATATATATTATATATATACTGTATACACTGTATATGTGTGTTTGTTTATGCAAATGTCTGTATTCATTTTGCATTTATACATGCACGTATTTGTGTTGGAAGAACATCAAAGAAATGTGCCATGCATTGTTTTTAAAAGCTTTGACATATAAAGAGTAAATTATTTTGTTTGAGAGAAATTTCCAGTTTCTGGTCTGGCAGGAAGACGACGCGAGCGTGGGTGCTTTGATGTGAAATTAGGTCACCGCGAAGGGGGTGCTTTATTGCAGCAAAATATTTAATGTGTTTGAGCGAATATGAGAAGAGCTGGGAATGTTGAGAGAGGATATGGGAAGCTGGAGATAATAGGCAAGAGGGAGGGGGGGGGGAGGTTGGATAAAAGTGAAATGGTTTATAACTATTTATGACGTTGTGTTTGCTGGCAGGAGGAGGAAATATGATGAAAGTTTGACTCGATGCATATTTACGCAAGAAGAGTTCTCTACGGATATTATTGCAAGCGAGGCTAAGGGACAGAATTTGCAATCATTAGATATTTGCTTGTAATAAAAGACGTGGACGCAGCTGAGAAAAAAGGCTTTATTGTAATAGTTATTGATAACTTGTTTCTTGTAATAGGGTTGTGGTGGCCTATGTGGTAATGTCTCTGCCTGGTGATCGCCATATTGGGATTCCACTCCGGCTCAAACTCGTTACTTATTTTGGTCACTGTAACCTAACCATCCTTGTGAACTAAGGATCGGGGGTTTCGGGGAGTCTATAGGTCTATCTGCCGAATCATCAGTAGCCATTGCCAGGCCCTCCTTTGTCCTAGCTTGGGTGGAAAGGGGATTTGGGCGCTGATCATATAGTCCAGTAAATCTACCATTTGACCGAGGACAAATTGCCAGAAAAATGAAATTACTTGCAATGACTTTTAATTATCATGCTAAAAGAAATATAAAAAAATGTAGAAATATATATTTGGTGGAACATGGTGAAATATGCAATTCAAGGTAGCCATTGTCGAAATATCTGTTTTTGATTATATTGCCAAAAGTAATAGAGCTAGAATTATGAAAATGGTGTCTATACCCATGTTTTCATGGTCGAAGAATCATTTGAGACTAATTTCAGGGAGCTGTCATGATTACATCATAATGAATTCAATATGGCTGCCATGGTTGGTACGCAAAAACTGAAAATCGCAATAACTTCGACAGTATCCTACCGAAGACAACAATCTTGGTGTCTATTTATAGGTTTTCATGGTAAATGAGTCTATTTATCTATAATGCAGGTGTCAGTTTGTTGAAATTGAAACCAAGGCATGCCAGTTAATTCTCCTTAAATGTAGGTTCACATGCCCAAGATATCACGATCATCATCTGAAGTCTCGTCAGTGTTCTCCAAGTTCATGTTCTCACAGATCCCCCTGCATTCACTGCAGGCTGGTGTACAGTCAAGACCCAGTCGTCTGCACCCACAACGTTTTCCGTACCCTGTCTTGCATTTGCATCTTACCACTTCCAATAGTGATTTTGGAGCAACGTCCAAATCAGTCATAAGGGGGAACATTTTTCCTTCGATGATCTTCCACCCCCAATTTTCAGCATTCAGGCTGTTACACTTCCACGCCTGAACTTGGTGGAAAACACGGAAACTGTGGTACTTTACTGCCCCTGAAGTTGGTGGCAATGATTTGGGGTGAATAACTTTTTTGCTAGTGGCAACTAATTCTTGAAACCTGTGGTGTCTCAGTGAATCCAGATTGCCATCTGGTTTTGCCTTGTACACACAAAGCATAGCTTTCTCCCCTGCCTGAATTATTTCATCCTCGCTGGAATCATAGTTGCCAAACACCTTAGCAAGGTCACAAAAGTATTCACTGTCCTGTGCCAACTTCAGTGCCACACCCTTTCCATAACCAAAGACACGTGAAGTTGTATCACAGCCAAGGAACGCATGGACAAAAAGAATGCTATTGCAAAGATCATCTCCAAGTTTCTGACATACATGTCCAATGTTCAGAAGTTGCTCCTTTTTTCCCTTTTTAGGCTCCGGCCTCCAGAACATATTATACTTCACATTCTTAGTATGATAACATAGAAGGACAAGAAGATCTGTATCATCTCCAACGAGAATAACATTACACTGCGACACAACCTTTATTGCGGTCTGGACAATAAGTAGATCAGCATCATCTTTTGCGTGGTGAACTTCACAACCAGCAGCTTCAAGGGAATCACCAAGCAAATTAATGAAACGTTGCTTGTTTTCATCATTTGATAGGAATTCCTCTTTTTTGATCTTGAGCGACATCTGAGTTTGAAAATTGACTGCTCTTCCTTGGCGCGTTCCTAGGCGTCTTTGATGGGTACTATCTTTCGTTGATGGCCCACTGGTGTAACCATCAAAAACGATGACTGCCTTTCCATAACGTTTCTTCACATATGACGTGTACCTTTGAAGGATCGACTTATAGGTGTCTCCAATTTGCCATGGAATCCTGTGAAGTAGGGCACCACCATCGAGTACATATTGGCAATTGGAAGGTTTGTCCGGACGATCATCCTGTGGGATCAAATCCCAAATAGCTTTTGCAAGGGCTGGTTTGTTGGCTTTAAGCTGAACGTGCCTGGTCTCAAACAGAGCTGGTGGATAAGAGCATAGTTCATACTGAAAGGCATCCAGCAGATCTGTAGCCTGTGTTCCGGTGATCACCAGTCTCTGAAACAGTAGCTGGGGATCGATGTTCACTTTCTCCCCATCAATTTTGATAGTTGACTTTGATTCTGGTGTTATAACCTGATTTCGTTTCCGAAATACATATTGATTAACAATATTTCCTGTCATATCCTCAAGAATTTTCTGTCTAACATCCTTGGCTAACTCTACATTAACGTCCTCTCTAGTAGCTACCCCTGTCACAATATTTTGCAATGACATACTTTCTTCAAATGGATTCCTTTCTGCCAGTATTGAAACGAGTTTGTTGGTATCGGCTATGTCCTTTGCCTGACGTGCCTTTGACAGATCTTTATGCTGCTCACTTGTTGCATACTTAACTGAAGTCAGTTGCTGCATGGCATCATTGACCTCTGCGCAAATAGGTCTGGACAGACACCATACCAGTCGCTGTGTTTCTGTCATACCCCGTCCTCTCGTCAAACCACCCGTTGTTTTAAGGCTTCTCATGAGAACTTGTTCTATAACCAAATCTGGGGACAGTCCTGCCCAATAACGATCCGACCTTCGCACGACGTGCAAACCGTCCATGAAGTTGGAGTAGATATCTGGATTGGAATCCTCCAGCTTCCACATTTTCTGCAGATATAGGTACACCGACTTTGTGTACAAGTTATGTCCAGAGGCAGCAAAATAAGGCAACATATTTTGCAAGGTTGCAAGATGCAACTTCCAGTCACCTGTTCGTTCGGACCTCAGGAAGTTCCGAACAATGTCAATCAATTTCATATACATAACCCACAGTTTCCCTGTTTTATGTTCTACTGCATTTAGTGCATTCAGTAATCTTTCCTTGACAGAATGGAATGCTGGTGATGAACTTATCTCAGATGGTACCATTTGTCCTTCTAGAAGTTCATCAACTAAAATTCCAAGTTCCTGAATTTCAGTTGGGAGAGGGATTTCCGCACCATTAAGAACTGAAACCGATAAAGGATCTATATCCTCAAAGGTGTTATCATCCTGAAACTCCATGACCGTTGAGCTATCCTCATCGTCGTGATCTTCTGTAGCAGAGGTGCCATTTAGCTGAAGGCCGAATGTTTTTGCAATCAAAGCTGTGTTCAAAGCAGTGTCAAGCAACAGGTGACCACGTACAGCCCTTGCAACAGCCTTTCCACTCATAATGTGTGTAACGGTATTGGAAGCAAAGATCATTTCCAGCAATTCTTGGAGTCCAGTTCCGGCCATCAAGTGTCCTATGCTCCCGAGAAAACTCATTAAAGTGTGAAAACCTCCAAGACGGATTATAACTGAATGTAGCTGTGTGCTTGGATCTTCACTTTCCACTATTGTCATGGCTTTCCACCAGAGAGGTTGGTCAAACGTTATTATGGGTGTCACTCCATATCGATGTGCATGGTCAGAAACAAAGATGAGGGTAGAATAGACACAATTCATATCACTTGGGTTTAAGTCTATCATGGGCAAAAACATAGTAGATGCCTGTCCTGGATGCTCACCATGAGTTATCAGCTGCATCATCCCGGACCATCCAGGTCGGCGAGGTTTCGCACAGAATGACACTTTCCATAACAGGTCTATGTCCATGAGCCTGTCTCCTAGCATTTCATCATCTCCCTTCAGTTTCTCATACTTCAATGTAGCCAAGCCTTCATTCATTGGAGAGAATTGATGTATACGTATCCTCCCAACCTTTGCAATGTCCTCTGCAGACATACTTATACGTTTGATTACTGATGCATGGTCAATTTTGGGAGTGATCGCGGTGATAATTCCCATTCCGTGGAAAGTTCCACTGCCATCAAGTGTTCTGATGTTGTGGTCGACATTATCTGCCACATACTGCATAAAGTGACCTTGAAGAAAACCTGGAATGTCAATGCCTGCGCTTACAGCTGCACATCGTTCATATTTAAGTACCTCGGAGTAGGAGGATGTAAATCCATGCTGGTACAGGGTATCTAACAGAAATCTAGAAGCAAAGTGATGATGTAACTGAACACCCAGGCCTAGCTGGAGTGGAGCAGTGATAACCCTAGGGCGGGTTGCCTGCATCATTGCTTGACCAACTGAGCTTATCTTTAAATTCTTCTCCTTTCCAACAAATAGGACATCAAGAAAACGTTTCAATGAATTTGGTAGATATGACAGAGTCTTCTCAGTTGAAGCCATCTCAAGTGTACTGGGATATAACTCCTTGGACTGAATGATTGACTTTATGTCGCTCTTAATTAAGTCGGCGGCTGCCTCTACCATTCGTAACTTTTCTAACTCACAGTCAAGCTGCCTTGATTGCTGATAGAAATTGTTGAGTATAGATTGTGCCTTACGCCTGAATGTCACAACATTTTCAGTACCATTAATCTCAGTTATCAAAATGCTGTCACCAAAGTGTTTCTGAAGCATTTTTTTCGTATGTTTAAACGTATACGGTTCACAATTGGGTCCTAATAGTTCTGCCATCTTTGTGATTATATCGTTGACAGTTGTCTGTTCTACATCATTTGCTTCTAAATTTTCAACAGCTTTAAGGAAAGCAGATTCTTTTTCTGAATCCCCTGGGCATCCAACTTTTATTTTTTTTGCACTGGTGCCGTACTCATTTTTTGTACAGCTGAGGAACTGTGGTATCTGATTGCCCTTTCTAAAGTTCGAGTCACAAGCCTTGTGATAGACACCCTCAGCTGCAAAAAGGTCTTCTCCAGCAACAACTAATCTTGCTTTCACTGTCTCAGACCATGAGTCATTGCGTTTATCACAACATTCCATGATACTTTTGGAATATATTTTTGTTCGCACTGAAATGAGTTTATAGTCTGTCTTCCTCCCATTGTATCTATCGCCTACACCACAGAATACGCAATGGTCCTTGATAGAATGGGTTGGAGTTGCTGAACGGAGACTAAAACGATTGTCATTCGATTGATTGTCCTCTTCGTCAAGCTTACGTTTGTCTCTTTGTATGCAATTTGGATTGATGAAATTATTGCGACACAATGTATGTATTTGTTGTCCAGGTGCCACAGCAACAGTTTCATTCCGTTCAACACAGGCCCTTGCAATTCCATCACATCCCTTTTGCGTCAGCTTTGTCAGCGCCTCACCATTGTGAATTGGCTTGCCACAGAACACACAGTCAAGCATCCTGCAAAATAGAGAAACTGATCAGAAGTGTGTTAAAATAAGTAAAGAATGAGCTCAAACTTTCACATGTAGTAGTTATGAGGACTCACCACAAAATGATGATTAAAAACCAGGACAGATGTTATAAGTCCAAACTGGAGAGTGGTACTAGGTGTTCCGGACGAGAGTAAATGTAACCCTGCCTCATGCACGACACCCGCCTCTAAACCGTTTAACCATCATGTTTATTCAGAAGGTCGGGTTAAAAAACAAAGCAAAGTTTGGTATATTAGAATGAAAGCTTGGTTTTTTAACCCGACCTTCTGAATAAACATGATGGTTAAACAGTTTAGGCATTTCTTCTATATGACAGAGGCGGGTGTCGTGCATTAGGCAGGGTTACATTTACTCTCATCCGGAACACCTAGTACCACTCTCCAGTTTGGACTTATAACATCTGTCCTGGTTTTTAATCATCATTTTGTGGAGAGTCCTCATAACTACTACATGTGAAAGCTCAATAATCATTCACATAGACACCAAGTTTGCTGTCTTTGGTGGGATTCTGTAAAAGTTACTGCGATTTTCAGTTTTTTCGTGCTTACCACGGCAACCATATTGAATTCATTATGATGTAATCATCACAAATCCCTAAGATTGGTCTCATATGATTCCTTGACCATGAAAACATGGGTATGGATATCATTTTCATAAGTCTAGCTCTATTACTTTTGTCAGTATAGGCAAAAACAGAAATTTTAGTAATGGCTACCTTAATTTGCATATTTTACCATGTTCCACCAAATATATTTTTCTACATTTTTGATATATCATGTGGCAGGTCTAACTTAAACATATGAAAGTGGTTTCGTTTTTCTGGCAATTTGTCCTGGGTCACCCCCTATTTTGGGCTAGATTTACTGGACTAATATGTATATATGGTCAATCTCTTGGGCATTGTCCTGCTTGGTAGGGCAATGTAACTGTCCCTTGCCTCTGCCATTCATTTAATAAATTCTGTTGATAAAAAGGCCAAAAAATATATTTATTAGTGATTATTCGTGATACAGAGACTGGGGCAATTAACAGAAACTTTCTTAATGTATGTCCTAAGGAAGAGATGACAAGACAGTGATGTATAATTTAGGAAGTAATTTCAAGAAGTTTCTATTTAGAGTGCAGAACGCATTGGCATTTTACCTTTTATGAAAGAACATTCTTATTATGCTATTTTATTTAATAATAGGAAATTAAAAGGCAAATGGAAAGTAGTCGTTTACAGGTACAGGAATACCTTGTACAAAACAGTTTTCAAAATATACTGATTTTCTCTTGTTTTGAGGACGATCGTTCAATTATATACAATAGGCTATATATGTTTTTAAATGTTTAATTTTTTTTTCATTGTAATAATTTAAAAATGTGATATCAA
>NC_090744.1:127220270-127225270 GCF_036898095.1 Palaemon carinicauda | reverse complement strand
AGATTCTAGTCCTCTGCAGGACAAAGGCCTCAGACATGTCCTTATTCATGTCTGGGCTTTGGCCAGTTTTCATCACCACGCTAGCCAGTGGGGATTGGTGACGGTAGATTTTCGTCTGATCGCTCACAGCAAACCACTGCTGACCATGGCGACACGAACACCATTTCACCATGTTAAGCTATCACCACTCAGAAAGGTATATATATATATATATATATATATTTGTGTGTGTGTCTGTCTTTTTCTGTTTAGGCTGACCTTACCAATATAACTAGACAGAAATAAACATCAAAAGAGAAGCCCATACATTTTCCATAAACAGCCGTTATTCCAGGTTGTAGCAAAATACAACATATGTCAGAGGTTATCAACCAATTGCAGTAATTACATATAAAGTTATTACAAAATAATTCAATTTCATTTCAGTGGAAAATTATGAGTTTTTCAAAATAAATAGCTTAATGTAAATTGTCATAACTGTATATCATATGATAAAATAAAATAAAAAATATAGCTTAATACTCTAACCTTCCATCAGGTGGAATTGGGAATTTTAATCTGCAAGAGAGGACAAAAAAGACAATCTAATTCCGACTCCAAAGAGAATAGCTTTTGATTGATTACTGAGGCAGTGGGTGAGGTTTGGGAAAAATCAAATTCATTTTCTATGGAGAGAGAGAGAGAGAGAGAGAGAGAGAGAGAGAGAGAGAGAGAGGAGGGGGTTAATCCTATACAAAAGTTTATTGAAATAATTTCACCATAAACATTGAATCATACCAAATTACTAACAAGAATTCGGAATAATCACTGAATTCTTTTTTTTTTTTTTTTTTTTTTTTGAAAATATAACTATTACTGTTTTCATGCAATCCGATTTTATAAGTTACTACCGGTATTCCTTATGAATATTCTAAACTATTCTACGTTTCAGGTAATATCCATATACGCAAGATAAGACCTTAAAAATGTCGCATTCCAATATCCCACGTCCACTGAAATTTCCTTATTTACAATAAATCTTGGAACAGTTACGTTCCATATAATATGAATAATGAACTTTTGAACGCCTAGTAAACAAAGCTCCAAGCGCCTTCATAATTCACATTTCCTGGATTTGCATTAATGATAATAAACATGAATTTTGTACCCTTCATTAAGAACTATAGTGTTAATATTAAAGTATTCAACAGCAACAAAAAAAAGTATGTTAACATTTTTGTACGGCAGAGAGATTTCGCCTTTAGAAAACACGCTAAAGAGTGGAGTCAAAGTTCGAGGAGTTGCAACTCTTAAACCAAACAAAAAACAGTTAAAAATTTGGTTTTCCAAAAATGTAACTAAATAATGCTAAATGCATTTTAAGCTCTTAAAAGGTTTCAGACTTTTTTACCATGGATTTTGCAAATTTGCAGAATCTCTGAAATGACCTTTATTGCTAACCGACATGAACGGGAAATGTGTCTTGTATTCAACTTAAAATGTTGATTTTTACTCGAGACCTAAAATAAATATCCTGGAATTTTCATGAAATAAGTCCCATTTTCAACCTGAAATGATAATTTTTACTCGAGACTAAAATAAAGATCCTGGAATTTTCATGAAATAAGTACCATTTTCAGCCTGAAATTTTAATTTTTACTCGAGACTTTAATAAAAATCCTGGAATTTTCATGAAATAAGGCCCATTTACAAATTGAAATGTTAATTCCAGTTTTTAATCAAGCCTTAACTAAACTGAATTTTCTGGAGTTCATGAAATAAGTCCCATTTACAAATTGAAAAGTTAATTTAAATTTTTCTCGAGACTAAACTACATTGAATATCCTTCAATTTTCAATGGATAGTTATTTTTCTGACTAAACCAAATTGCTTTGGCCAAAGGAAAAAGGTTAGTTCGTACGATAATAATATTTTTCTAACAATGGTCCTCTTGGTCCTTCAGAGTAGTAGGAAACCAACAGTATTGTCACATGTGAAGTTTAGTAAAGAAATGAAATAAACCTTTTATAATTCAAAGTATATTAAAAATCGCTTAAAAAATCAGTTTAAACACAAATAATAACTACTCGTATCGTATATCACTTGACACGAAAAAGCAAGATATTTCATTAGAGAAGATAAATAGAATAACTGAAGACTTGTTTAAGATATGATCACGAAACAGGCATGTAGGGTTTTTTTTATGTAACGTAATATACATAATATATATTTCAGGATTAACAATATCTTTCATTCCATAAAAGAAGTGGACAATGGCCGTTTGTCAAAAACAGCATTTGCTTAATATTAAAGGTAGATGCCGTTATTAATAAAAAGGTCACTTAGGCTGAATTTAATATCATAAAATAATTGAACACAAATAATGCTACTAAAATCAAAGGTTAATCACGTGTATAAATTGGCAAAAGAAAAATATGCCCTCGACGATAAGGAAAGATGAATCAAAATCACTTTTCTTGAGTTCAAAAGTTATGAATTGGAAAAAGCATTAAAATATTTATTCAATTCATTGCACCTTCAGGGTTGAAGAAATATATTTTTTTTTTCAAGTGGGAAAACGGTCGTGTTTTACCAACAACGTTTGATTGACTTTAAGATTCCTAACGTTTTAACACAAAAGGTTCCTCAGGTTGATTTTACCAGGAAGATAAAAAGAAAATGAAATAACTAAAAATCACAGACTATACACGTGGCAGTTCTCCAGAGCTGGATTCTTATTCAAATGTCATTTAAACATATCAAAAGAAGAATGTTTAAAGACCTTTTGGGTATTGAATATGAAGGGTAACTCGATGTCATGCACACAGAGAGAGAGAGAGAGAGAGAGAGAGAGAGAGAGAGAGAGAGAGAGCATAATACTTAATAGCATATTTAAATTTGCAGGTATTTTCTGTTCCATTTTTTTAATCAACTTCTTATGGTATGTTGTGCCATCTAAAATTTAAAAAATTAACAAGAATTACAAAAATTAAAAACATATTGTTTGAAAAGTATGTAATTTCCTTTATAAAAAGCAAATAACGGGAATCTTAGAAATTCATTTGTTCTTTGCATGCATATGAGATAATGGATTGAAGACATATGGGACAAATAAACTTCTGTACAATATAAGAATTTAAAATGGTATGAAACGATTAGGTAAATCCAATGTAGCAATTGGGATGTTAAATATAAAATGAGCCAAAGTAATTAATATGCAATACTTATAATTAAAAGTGGTATGGAAAGGTTAGCCTTGTCATGATAAATATGTAATAAGGTAAAGTTACATATAATAATCATAAGTAATTAAAGTGTAATGTGTATATATTGTACCTTCCTTTTACAAATGATGAGATGCCTTTACGTCCTAAATAAATGACTCTCTATCTCTCTCTCTCTCTCTCTCTCCTCTCTCTCTCTCTCTCTCTCTCTCTTTCTCCTCTCTCTCTCTCTCTCTCTACAACAAGGTGAACTACCTTATTAATCCAATTACCGAAGTATCTTTCCCACTAAATATAATTGAATAAGCTACTTTTACATCGAACATATAAAATTTTTAAAGGACTAATTTCAGTTATAAACAAAAAAAAAAAAAATTAATTTTCATGTGGTTTTGATTATAATCATCCCTATATATGTCATATTAAAATGAAACTAAAAAATTGAAATAAATATGGAATATTTAATTTTACTTAAGAGATTATCAATATTCTTTTCAAGATCGATCACTTTACTTATTAGTTCTCAAATAACAAAAATGTTGGGAATAAACACAGATCGTATATCATATAAAAAATCTCAAGTTGTGAATATTGGATATCAATAAAAAGACATGTTGATTTACATGGGTGAAACATTAATTTTTCTGTAATAGGATTCCCACCTTTATGTGCAATTAAATCTATATTAATTTCATAAGCTGAGCTCGAGAATTATTCCTTCTTTAATATGATTCAGACCTTTATGTGCATTTAAATTTATGTTTCATTATCGGCGTCCGAGAATTATTTATTTAGACGAAAAAAGATATCCAATTACTAACAACTAAGGAATAAAAAACTCTCACACTGAAGAATATCAAACACATACAAAAACAAAATAGTTCAGATTCAACTGTGCTACAAACTTCAAAGGGATTTGCAAACTGTAAAAAATTAATAAAAAGTTGTATTGCCTTCAAAGATACGAGAAGACAAAGAGATATTCTTACTAACATCAATACAAAAGCATTACCTGAAAATCGTTGAAAACTCCAACAGAAATAAAAGATATATTTTTAGAATTCTTGTTAATTTTGAAATTTAGAATTACAAAATACTATAAAAAGGTTTAATTAAAAAATGGAACAGAGAAGATTTGTACATTTAAATATGTTATCAAATATTATGCGCTCCCTCTCTCTCTCTCTCTCTCTCTCTCTCTCTCTCTCTCTCTCGTCTTCAGGCAGTCACTCAAGTATATATCAACAAGTTGATGATATTAGGTATAAGCTTTGGGATCGTGTAAACTTTAACAGAAAAAAATAAAAAATTGAATACTTGTTAATTTCGAAATTTACGATGATAAAATATCATTAAATAAAAAGGTTGATTGAATAAAAATGGAACAGAATATAGTATTGAATATTACGCTCTCTCTCTCTCTCTCTCTCTCTCTCCTCTCTCTCTCTCTCTCTCTCGTCTTCAGGAAGTCACTCATGTAGCCTATATATCAAGAATTTGACGTTATTAGTTATAAGCTTTGGGATCGTTAATGTATATCAGGTAAACTAATCAGATTAAGTGCATGCATCTTATCAACTTGAAAACGATAATCATGCATATCATATCGGGCAGGAGAGAACCACGTAAATATTTAATCTATATAATAAATAGTAAGTGTCTGGATATATATATATATATATTATATACGTATATATATATATAATATGTATGTATGTACGTATATATATATATATACATATATATACACACATACTATATATATATATATATATTATTTTCCAATCAAGATCATAG
>NC_090744.1:127202770-127215270 GCF_036898095.1 Palaemon carinicauda | reverse complement strand
GATGGAGAACGCTGGCCAGAAACATCGACCCCACATAGAAGTGGGAAAAGATGTAGACAAAGAAGAAGGAAAGCAAAGGTTTACAGGCTTAAAGGTCCAGCTTGATAAGCTAATGTCACTGTCCAATGCCCCTGCCATTCATGACCGGCCTTTAAGGCCTTTAAACCTTTGTTTTCCGAATTACCAAATTTCATCAATACATATTTATCTGTCTTCCTATCCATACGTAGGCTGACAACAAGATAGAATGACTTTTCACTAAAATCAGGTGGACCAAAATACATATTTGAATAAGAATTTAGTTTTATTACTTTCAATGATGTCGAAAAGACATCTTGAAGAACTATATCAAGCCTCTTTTCTAAGTTATCACGAACATCTACCTTATCTGATAAATTATTCATCGTACAGCTTAAGAAAACTTGTGAAAAGAGAAAGTCAACGCAATCTCAAGAAAGTTATAAATATCATTGAATATGCATAAATACATTTTGCTGTGACTACAGCATTATTTCATAATATGTACTATGAAAAACGAGAGCACTTGGAAAACTACAATCCAAATCCCCTAGGAATTGTTCTTCCTAACACACACAGCATAATTATATTCAGGAGATTATTAAAACGCCGCACGAAACCTAAATTGCAGCTTGAATTCAGCTGAAGGGATTATAATCAGGCTTAGCGATTAATAAAAGTTCTTCACCTAATTGGGTCACTTTCTCCATCTGTTACGTAAGAGCAACACAAAAAGAGGTTGTTACGGTAGTCGTCATTCTGTTAAGAATGGTGGCAGCCGTAAAAGGACGTTGCAAATTGGGCTTGCAATTACCAGGATCCGTCTTACTTTTCCGGCCTTTAATTGAACTGTTAAAATGACATTAATTCTAATCGGAAATTCTCCGTAAAAGTATACTGCTTAAAGCTTTAAAGGCCACTCATGAATGGCACAGGCAAGGGACAGTGACATTGTCCTATCAAGCAGGACAATGACCTAGAGACTGACCATATTACATACGATCAACGCCCAAGCCCCGTCTTCACCCAAGCCAGGACCAGGGAAGGCAAGGCAATGGCTGCTGATGAATCAGCAGATAGACCTATAGGCTTCCCCAAGGCGTTAGACACTAATGGCACTAACGAGACTGAGCGGAACTCTAATCTCCGCCTGACAAACACCAGGCAGAGATGTTACTAATCAGGCTACAACAACCGTATTTCAGAAAAATCCAGGTAACCGTAATTTTACTTTACTTTGTTAATATCTTTTACGGGTTGGTGACCATTATGTCAGTCTTTAACGTTAATATATCCTTTTATAAAACGCTAAAAATCCTGGAATAAATATTGCCAGTCATTTACCATTTTTTTAAGCAAATTTTTTAACAATGTACGTTAATGAAAGCAACAATCATCATCTCATGTCCCTTGTTCATACACGGATATTTCCCAACTTTAACAACTTTGATCAATTAATAGAAATATGAAAAAAAAAATCCAAATATTAAAAATTATATCTATCTCACAGTCCTGTTAACAAGCCTGCTGATTGACATAAAACAAACATGCAAAATTACCTCTGTTTGATGTATTATAGGAATTACTGTATATAAACATTACTCGTACCCCTCAATTTCATTAAAAATAAAATTAGAAAATCATCCAAAATTTGACAATTCTAACGAAATCAGGTTTCTTTGTATAATTTTTCTTCTTGAAGAAATTGGTTAAAGGCGATATTCGATAACATAGACGATATAAGTATTCATTTGAGAAACATATAAAGAGTTAGATATCATCGTCATCATCATCATCATCATCATCACTATTATTATCATTATTATTATTATTATTAGCTGACCTACAACCCTAGTTGGAAAAGCAAGATGCTATAAGCCCAAGGGCTCTAACAGGGAATAAATGCCCAGTGTGGAAAGGGATAAGGAAATAAGGAAATGAATAAACGATGAGAAAAAAATTAACAATAAAATATTTCCAAAACAGTAACATCATCAAAACAGATATGTCATATAAATTATAAAAAGACTTATGTCAGCCTGTTCAACATAAAAACATTTGCTGTACATTAAAAATTATGCAATGAAACTATCTAAATAACTCCAGTTTATCAAGAAAACCCTAGGACCTTTAGACATTAACAAAATGGTAGATCGTAGAGAAAATAGGATATAAGATCGTAGAGAAAATAGGATATTACATGGGTACTTTGAGAAAACCAGGACAATATATACAAGGGTAGTTAAGCACTTTCTGTTCATCGGAAAGAGGACTAACATTATTGTCCCAAAGCTTCCACCATTCTGTTTCATTATAGTTTCTCCAACTTCAGCTCCCATTCCCAATATCTTATTTGTCAGCGAACGAAAGTTGATCAACCGATGACTTGAAGTTTGAGAAAGTCGAAAAACTCATTCCAAAACAAATAGAAGTTTAAGGGTCGGCCTGAGACGCGTAAAACTCTCTCTCCTCTCTCTCCTCTCTCTCTCTCTCTCTCTCCTTGCGGGACAGACTCTACCACCAATTTACCAAAACAACTCCTAGCCTCGTTTTTCCTACATGCTCGTATACTGTAAGGTTACTGCTTTCTCTCTCTCTCTCTCTCTCTCTCTCTCTCTCTCTCTCTCTCTTCGCACTGATAATAGAACCCGGTTTAAGCTTGTTATCGCACGTTTTATACTGTTTGATCTTTCAGTCGTTCTTGCTTTCAACTGTCAGTATAAAAGCTCGTTTTTTTGAGGACCAAAATTCAATTGGATTCATCTCGCCTCTCTGTTAGTACCAAACAACCACCTCGCACACTTATATTGCTGCCCGGGTTCATTCTTCAGACAATTTCTCTAACCTAAAGGTTTATTTACTTATTTTACCGCGGTCTTTCTTTTTTTACCATTATTATTATTATTATTATTATTATTATTATTATTATTATTATTATTATTATTATTATTACTACTACGTGCTAAGCTACAACCTTAGTTGTGCTATAAGCCCAGGGGCCCCAATATGGAAAATATCCGACTGAGGAAATGAAACAAGGAAAAAATAATATTTTAAGAATAAATATTTCCTATATAAGCTATAAAAACTCTATAAAATAGTGTACCATGTGTACCCTCAAACATGCGAACTCTAAACCAAGACAATGGAAGGACATTGTACTGAGGCTATGGCACAATCCAAGACTAGAGAACAATGGCTTCGTTTTGGAGAGTCCTTCTCCTAGAAGAGCTGCTTTATACAGAATCAGTTATTTGCAGAACGAGACAAAACATATTACCAGTAATTAGTTAATCCATCATAATTTGGCTATTGAATTCTACTATTTTCAGTGAATAATTGGTATGAAGTTTCAATGATTTGGTTTTAAGAAATTAGGTTATTAATCCGGAGCATCACTTATTATCTTGCACGTACAGTACGTACAGAGAAGGATTTGCACGAACATCTACGAATTTCTGGTGTCTCTCTTTACCATTTGACTGATATGAGGAACAAGTGACACACGTGACATGTGTTTTTATTTTGATTTGGTCCCTTTTTACGGAGAAATTATGGGATTCTAGTATATAAGGAAAAGTTGTTCTAAATTAAGAATTTCATTATTTTTGGAAAACTCTAGTTAGTTATTTGATTTCAATAGCATATTATGTATAACCAAAGAACTATGTCATCACTGTAGCTAAATCGAAGGATTCAAGATGATGATGATGATGATGATGATGATATATATATATATACATATATATATATATATATATATATATATATATATACAGTCAGCGCGGATCGCTGTATCCGGGTAGTGGGCCGGACACAGCGTTCCGCGCAAATCGGAGGCATGGGGTTTATCGGGGAAAAAATCGACTTGGACAAATTGACTAATTGGCATCTTTTTATACAAGTTGGCATCTACATATCTGCGTAGGTGGAAGCTAGCCAGTGTGTTTCCTGTAGTCGTGGAGTGAGGTTGTGTCAGGTTGAGAGGGCCGAGTTGCAATCGTTCTTTTGCGAGTTCGCGTGGCATTTTTGTGTATCAAACCCCCCCCAGTGATGTCTAGACCCCGTACAAGTCACGATGACATTGTTAAGAGTGATAACCTGTCATAATTTAGGTCTGCAAACGAAGGAAATAGTGAAGAATACTGGGCGTGAACGAGAGAACAGTGAGGCGCTTGGTGGCCAAGTTCAAGGCATGGGGTAGCGCCGAGGTCCCTTCTCACTGTCTAACCCAAGACAGTGGAAGGCCATGGTACAGAGGCTATGGCACTACCCAAGACTAGAGAACAATAGTTTGATTTTGGAGTATCCTTCTCCTAGAAGAGCTGCTTACCATAGCTGAAGAGTCTCTTCTACCCTTACAAAGAGGAAAGTGGCCACAGAACAATTACAGTGCAGTAACCCCTTGGGCGAAGAATTGTTTGGTAATCTTAGTGTAATCAGGTGTGTGAGGACAGAGGAGAATATGTCAAGAATAGACCAGACTTTTCGATGTGTGTAGGCAAATGGAAAACGAACCATAACTAAAGAGAAGGATCCAATGTAGTACTGTCTGGTCAGTCAAAGGACCCCATACCTCTCTAGCGGTAGTATCTCAATGATAATAATAATAATAATTATAATAATAATAATAATAATAATAATAATAATAATAATAATAATAATAATTAAGGACGATATATTTACAGATGAAGACAGGATCGCAGGAAAACTAAATGAGGAAGACCCACCCACGAACATTGGCTCTGATGTCACCACCCAACAGTTCCAATTCCATGTCAGATACTGGGTTGCGGTGGCCTATTGGAAACGTCCATGTCTGCAATTTGCCGGACTGGGGTTCAAATACCGCTCAAGCTCGATAGTTTCTTGCATTGCCTATAACCTCGCCAGCCTTGTGAGCTAAGGATGTGGGGTTTGAGGGAGCATCTAGGTCTATCTGCTGAGTCATCATAAGCCATTACCTGACCCTACCTGGTCGTATCTTGAGTGGAGAGATTGCTTTGGCCTTTATCAGTCTCTAGGCATTGTACTCCTAGCCAGGGAAAGGTCACTGTTCCTTCCCTCTGTCATTCATGAGTGGCCTTTAATCCTTTAAAACCCCGATCCCTTGTTCCTAGTCTCTCCCATTTATGACGGCCTTTAAACCCTTAAAACCCTAACGGACCAGACAGTACTACATTGGGTCCTATTCTCTGGCTACGGTTCATTTCCCCTTTGCCTACACAAACTGAATATTCTGGCCTATTCTTTACATATTTCCTCTGTCCTCATACATCTGACAACACAGATTACCAAAAAATTCTTCTTCACCCAAGGGGTTAACTACAGCACTGTAATTGTTCTGTGGCCACTTTCGTCTTGGTAAGGGTAGAAGAGACTCTTTAGCAATGGTAAGCAGCTCTTCTAGGAGGACACTCCAAAATCAAACCATTGTTTTCTAGTCTTGGGTAGTGCCATAGCATCTGTACCATGGTCTTCTACTGTCTTGGGTTAGAGTTCTCTTGTTTAAGGGTACACTCGAGTATACTATTCTATCTAATTCCTCTTCCTCTTGTTTTGTTCAAGTTTTTATAGTTTATATAGGAAATATTTAATGGTGTTACTCTTCCTAAAATATTTTATTTTCCGTTTTTCCTTTCCTCGCTGGGCTATTTTCCTTGTTGGAGCCCCTGGGCTTATAGCATCCTGCTTTTCCAACTAGGGCTGTAGCTTAGAAGGTAATAATAATAATAATAATAATAATAATAATAATAATAATAATAATAATAATAATAATACATGTTAGGATAATGTCACTGTCCCTTGACAATGCCATTCACGAGTAGCCTTTAAACTTTAAGAGTATTTAAAAACTGGCACTGCAGCTTCCTAAGGATAATTAAAGACATACTTCATCATATAAAACGGAAGGACGACAGTCTTGGGTATATTTTATCATAAAATAACAAGAGAGCGCCGTGCTATTATTCCTCGCATAGACTTCGAAGTTATAATTGCCATGAAAAGAATCTTCATTATGCACAAGACCTTCCTTTTATCTTTGCTGAAAATTATAATAAGCGTCGTCTTTTATGCTGAAATTTGCTCTGCTGAAAATTGCCATAATAACAACAGAGAAGAACGGGAAAAATGTTATACAAAAGTGAAGAAGAACACGTTCAAATGTTATTTTTCAGAAGAGGATCTTACGACATTTTCGCCAGGAAACAAAAGAATTATCTAGTAATCTGAAAGATCTCAAAACATGTTTTGAACTAAATTAAGAGATGAGGATTAAACGTATAATGAATTTCATAAGAATTCTTTACTTTACAAAATCATTTTAAATATTCATAGATGGTTTTTAAATTCCCAATAAAAACAGTTACAAATTTAAGGATTACAAAAAAAAACAAAAAAAAACTTTATTAACATAATGAAGGGATAAGGACCATTTTGGATAAAGATGATAAATCATGTTTTGAACTAAATTAAGAGATGAGGATTAAATGTTTTACGAATTTCGTAAGAAATCGTTACTTTACATTTACGTAGTAAACTTAACTATCACAAAATAATAATTTGAGCTAAATTAAGAGACGAGGATTCAACGTTTTATGAATTACATAAGAATTTTTTACTTTAAAAAATCCTTATAAATACTCGTAAATGATTTTTAAATTTCCTGAAAAACAAAGAAAGAAAATAAAAAAGTTATAACGAATCTTAATAGCCACATACAAGCATCTGCTATGGATATAAACCTATATAAAAAGCATCTAAAATCTCTTTTATTAATGTAATAAAGGGATGAGGACCCTTTTGGATAAAGATTCCGGCTTTATTGGGAATCTAAGCCATTGCTGACAAGTGAAGACTTTAAATGATAAATAAGATTGAAAGATATATATTGAAAATCATAGAAAAAATATCGAGGAAAGGTTAGACTGATTATAGAGAACTATGCATTCTTTTTATTCCTACTTTCAATTCCAAAATTCGATTCCAAAATTCGGTTGTAAATATCTATTCCAAAATTTGATTCATACTTCCTATTCCAAAATTCGATTCGTATTTTCAATTCCAAAATTCAATTGTAAATATCAATTCCAAAATTTGATTCATACTTCCTATTCCAAAATTCGATTCGTATTTTCAATTCCAAAATTGAATTCATATTTTCGATTCCAAAATTTGATTCCTATTTTGTATTTCCAAATTCGGTTCTATTTTCTGTTCCAAAATTCAATTCCTATTTTCCATTACAAAATTCGATTCCTGTTGTCGATTCCCAAATTCCATTCCAAAATTCGATTCCTATTGTCGATACCCAAATTCCATTCCAGTGCTTGCTTTTGCAAGAAGTTAGTTTCATGGTGACTAAGATTGTAGAAAACAATTATTCAATTGGGAATAAGTGAAGGGACATACAATTTAATAGGAAAACCTAAGGAAGCACCACTGAATGTCGGACAACAACAACAAATTATGTCATCTCTAGTCCACTGCTTGACAAAGGCATCAGACATGTTAATTCAACTTGGGTTTGGCCAGTTTTCATCGCCACGCTGGCCAGTACGGATTTGTGTCGGAGATTTTCCTCTGATCGCTCACAGCATACCAACCTAGTATTCCCAAGCAGTTCCCATAAAATCCATCTACTTCAGATAAAGGAAAAACCAAATGCAAGTTACAGTTGATGAAATGAATAAATACTCCACTTTAAAAACGATGAAAAAATATGATACACTTGAAAATGTAAATAGAAAATAAGGAAGAGGATAAAATTATTAGCAAATTTGATTGGTTTTACTTGCAACCGAGAAAACTAGATGCACAATGTGAATGAAATAATGCTGGCATTAATATTTCTTTCCTCCTAATAATCATCATCGTCATTATAATTATCATAAACAAAAGGAAAATAATAGTGATCAAACTGTTTCTACAATAATAAAAAATCGCTCTCTCTCTCTCTCTCTCTCTCTCTCTCTCTCTCTCTCTCTCTCTGTTCGCAAATATGCAAATTAATCATAAACTAACTGCCTCTTATAGAAGAGAAGTTATGATTATAGCACTCGCCATTAAAGTGAGGTTTCAATGATATAACCGACTGTAGCGGCAATGTCTGGCCCAGAGTCATCTGGTCTCGCCTTCGTTATTATAGTCAAGAGATAACTGGCGCAGACGCCTCCAATCCACTTGGCCTATCTTTCCACTTCTTTAGTTATTCGAATGATAAACTAGGGACATGGGAGGGTATACTAGTATTTAGTTCTTCCTTTATAAATCAAAGTGTTTTTTTTTTTTTCACAACAATACAACATAATATTTGTTTCTTACCCTATTATTATTTATTATTGTTTATTTATTATTATTATTATTATTATTATTATTATTATTATTATTATAATTTTATTATCATTATTATTATTATTATTATTATTATTACAACCTAAGCTACATCCCTAGTTGGAAATGCAAGAAGTTATAAGCCCAAGGGCTCGAACAGAGAAAATAGCCCAGTGAGGAAATGAAATAAGGAGGCAATAGCGTGCCTGAATGTACACCCAAGTAGAAGAACTCTAACCCAAGACAGTGGAAGACCATGGTACAGAGGCAATGGCACTATCCAAGACTAGAGAACAATGGTTTGATTTTGGAATGTCCTTTCCCTGGAAGAGCTGCTTACCATAGCTACTAAAGTCTCTTCTACCCTTACCACGAGGAAATTGGCCACTGAACAATTACAGTGCAGTAGTTAACCACTTGAGTGAAGAAGAATTGTTTGTTAATCTCAGTCTTGTCAAGTGTATGAGGAAAGAGAAGAATATGTAAAGAATAAGCCAGACTATTGGGTGTATGTGTGGGGATAAGAAAATTGAGCCGTACCCAGATAGATATACAATTTAGTACTAATGGTCAATAACTCTCTAACGGTAGTATTTCAATGGGTGGCTGGTGCCTAGGCCAACCTACTACCCTCATCTTTTCCTAAATCGTAAAGAGAGTAAAGTTTAAGACAAGGAACTAAAGGCAATTCTTCAGAATTGAATTTCCAGATAACAAAATAAACATCTCTCTCTCTCTCTCTCTCTCTCTCTCTCTCTCTCTCTCTCTCTCGGATGGACTAAAAAGGTTTTGAAACATTCACAATCCTTTTAACTCTCTCTCTCTCTCTCTCTCTCTCTCTCTCTCTCTCTCTCTCTATCAATTTTGAAAAGATTTACATTGTTTCTAGATTATTTTGTAATTACTACTGGTTCTGTAAACCGATTTATATGAACATAAAGTTGTAATTAGTTTTATACATAACTACGAAATGAAGACAAATCCCATAGTTAACTCAACCCTGTTCTCTATATGCGGGATATCCCCACACTGTTGACTTCAGTAGTTTTAACCAAGAAAGTGTTTAATCTCGCCGAAGCCATGAGAACCACTATTTTAGATACAAAATTCATAGTTTTAACTGCACTGGGGAATATCATTTGGATACCTAACTTCAATTAATTCAATTTCTATTGGCATTTCCCTGATATCAGTCACTATATATATATATATATATATATACACACACACAAACACACACACACACATATATATATATATATATATATAATGGAATTTACGTTATTTTATATATATATATATATATGTGTGTGTGTATATGTATATAAAATAACGTAAATTCATAAAATAAAACTGAAAACCTTAAATCAATCAATCAATCATAAAATAAAAGGACAAACATAAACTGAAATGTTAACCTAAACATGGCCAGCTGCTGGATTATTCTAAGGGATGTCTACAGAATTTCTTGAGTGTTGCAATACATGTCTAGACGTCATAACACGTCAACGAAAACCCAAAAATATTGACATACAAAGGTCTGAAAATAGAACAGCCCATCAAAATTCCAAAATAGAAAAGAGAAATGGTTTTGACCCAATTGCCCTGCCTTGGTCCTGGCTGTGTACAGATTAATAATAAATGGTTTATTTGGGGAGTGGGTGTTAGGGTGCTGGTCATATGTGAATATGTTCGGTGTTCTGGACACGAGTTAGGGCAAATGCGCCTCATTTAAAGAAATTGAGTATAGAATGAATATCATTTTCTTGTATCTGTGAAATTTCATGAAAACGAAAAATAAATTTAATTCTTCTATTTGTAACAAACTGAGTTTAAAGCATAATAGATCATGCAAGCAGGATATGATTGTTGTCTATGAGTGAAGAAGAGGGAATTGAAAACATGAGAGTTATAAGATCAGGCGAAATAACAATAGTGTGTGTGTGTGTGTCTATGTATATATATATATATATATATATATATATATATAATATTATATATCAATTTCTACACAAATGTATATATACACAATATATATGAATACACATGTGTATGCGTGTGTTCGCTCGCAATATTGTGTACATGTAAATGCATATTTCCTTGTGTATAAACCATATGTATATATAGTATATGTGCATTTTATATATATATATATATATATATATATATATAGATATATATATATATAGTGTAATAAATTATGAGTTCATGTTTTTGGGAAAAAATACCCTAATCGAAGGCAAATAAACAACACACATAAGTATATAAAATATTTTAAGCATAAAAGGTCTTTTAAATATAAAAGATATTTTAAGATTATAATATATTTTTAAAATATAAGATAAACTCAGAAAATATAGAAAGGCAACGAAGATTCTCCATCCCAAGGGAGATATCTTTTCCTTTCGTGTGCCAGAAATGTTAGTACTCCATTGACAGGACTGCCAACACAAGTATTTTTGTCACTCCAGGCAAAATTCTTTCAACCTGAAAGGTGGAAAAAACTTCGTAGGTATGTATTTTTCTTTTATTGTGCAAATAAAGAATTAAATAAACAAACACATACGTGTGTGCATAAATATATATATATATATATATATATATACATATACATATATTTATATATTCATATTCATATATATATATATATATATATATGTATGTGTGTGTGTATGTATATCCTGTATGTGTATAAAACCAGTATATATATTCATATTTAAGGGAACAATTCTTTATCAAATAGATTTCAAAAGAAAGATTATGAATAAACTCGACATAACTCCTTCGTAGTTCCCCAAAATATGACCGATTTGCACCTTTGACACTTAAAGGCAACGCCAAGCCTTTGAATCCGGCTTCAATTACTAGATCTCTCAGAGACCGGAGAGTTCAGTGATTTATCCGCCAATCAATGGATACCTCTCAAAAGAAAATCCCTTTTCATTGGTCGAAGGATTAGTAATAATCAACTGGCTCTCAATGCCATTGGTCAAAATCACATACCGTATTGAAACAGTGATTCCTTTGGAAGCCTGAACATGTATAACTAACGATGATATTTCATCTTATTCAGATACAGGGGTGAAAATATATCTAATCCGGATGAATATTTCTGAATATTCTGAAGTATAGAAATTTACTTGATAGATATCGGTGAAAATGTTTCATAGTATTTATTGCATATATATATATATATATATATATAAAAAATAATAAACATATACATACATATATATATATATATATATATATATAATTGGATTTCTGAACAAAGGAAATTTGCGGGTATAGCCATGCATAGAAACGCCAAAAAGACACGCGAGTGGAAGGCCATGTCTGGGTCCTTTGTTCTGCAGTGGATCTGTTACAGCTGATGATAATAGTAATGAAATATATATATATATATATATATATGGAGAGAGAGAGAGAGAGAGAGAGAGAGAGAGAGAGATTCCAAATTTCTGTTTGTTCACTGTACAAAGACCAACCAAAACAAGGAAACATAAAACATATAAATATGTGTATTTGTCCTTTAAAGAAAAGGGTCACGTTCCTTCCTGATTTGTGCTATTATAATCACAAAAGAATATAATAAATCCCATGAACGACAATATATAATCTACCACCACCAAAATGCTTACAAATAGGCCTAATTATATCCTCGCAGATAATTATAGAAAGAGTGAATGTTAACTTACTTGGACTGCTATTCAGCCAGAACCACAAGGAAAAGCAAGGCAATAAACAGCTCCCAGACACGAACGGATAAAAGAGCTATTAATCCTGGGTGCAAATACATAAATAAAAGGAACATTTAAGGGGAGAGAGAGAGAGAGAGAGAGAGAGAGAGAGAGAGAGAGAGATTTCAATTCTGGGTGCAAACACATGAAAAAAAGGAATATTTAAGGAGAGAGAGAGAGAGAGAGAGAGAGAGAGAGAGAGAGAGAGAGAGAGAGAGATATTTTGGATGCAAATAGATGAATAGAAGGAACATTTAAGGAGAGAGAGAGAGAGAGAGAGAGAGAGAGAGAGAGAGAGAGAGAGAGTTGATTCCTCTGGTGTGCATCCCTTCCTACCCAGACTGTCGAATAATTAATTAATTGTCAGGTCCAAAGGTTGTAGATACCTTTTAATAATTAACTTACTAT
>NC_090744.1:127177770-127192770 GCF_036898095.1 Palaemon carinicauda | reverse complement strand
GGAGGAGGAGGAGGAGGAGGAGGAGGAGGAGGAGGAGGAGGAGGAGATGTCGGTAGGAAGAAGAAGACGGAGTAGAAGAAACTGAATATCTCAAAGGGCTTCAAGAGTGGATCTTTGGTCGATGGATATATTGGAAAAAAAAAAAAAAACTTTCTTAAGAGTATCTAAAAATTATGTGGATTACAAAGGATAAAAATTGCTTTTAAGTGAGAATGAAATGATTTATCTATCAAAAGTATCAGAAACAAATCAGAAACATGGAATGCATTATAGTGAACAATCAAATCACCGTAATTATAGATATACTACGAATTAACTTAGTCGCATGGACATTCATGGGGACCTGATGGTAGCGTCCTTGCCTGGTGATAGCCAGACTAGAGTTTGATTCCCGCTCAAACTTGTTAGTTCATTTGATCGCTGCAACCTCACCATCCTTGTGAGCTAAGGATGGGGGGGGGGGGGGTTGGGGAGCCTATAGGTCTATCAGCTGAGTCCTCAGCAGCCATTGCTTGGCCCTCCTTGATCTTAGCTTGGGTGGAGAGGGGGCTTGGGTGGTGATCATATGCATAATATGGTCAGTCTCTAGGGCATTGTCCTGCTTGATAGGGCAATGTAACTGTCCTTTGCCTATGCCATTCATGAGCAGCCTTTAGACCTTTAAAGGGCAAGACTTCGTACACCAACTGAGTCTATAAGCGACACCATTTTCATGCTAATAGCTTTAATGTTGTATTTCAACAGTCTTTAATTCTGATTTTGGTCTTTTAAATAAAGTTGTTAAATATAACTATTTCAAGCCATTTCTGAAGTAGTTTTAAAACAAAGACGAATTTGCCTAGAGAGAGAATGTTTGTTGAATTATAAATGATAATTACAAACAGAAGAGCGTAAATAAATATATGTGCAATGAGATACTGCAAAATTTATCCACAACCAAATACACTAAATCATCAAAAATGTTCATTCAAAATACGTGGAGGAATAAGCGTTGGAAATAAAATGAATCCGCCACACAGGTACTTTTTAACAAATAGCTGAAAGTTAACCTTATTACAAAAAAAAATCAATGATCAAAGATAATACTAAAAAAAACAAATAAGGAATAATGGATCCAGACTGGAACTTTCATCCAAAACAATGAAAACAACAAATTGGGTAAACAAAACAAAAAAATTTTTGAAACAAAGATCTCTAATTAGTTCAATACGATTCCTAACATTTTCCTATCAATAGATACGCAGTAAAGTCGAAACTAAAACTTGATCTATTGACTACTATAAATAGCCTCTTATTATGGCTGAATAACCCAACATTGTAACTCAAAAATAAGGATTATAATGAATATTAATAAAAATGTAAAACAATGAATGAGATGGCGCAATTAATCAAAATAAGCCATAATAGATATGACCTTTCTCGGACTTCAAAATCTTACCACTCACACTCCAAAATCTATGAATAGGAAAAAAACTTTTCCTATATTTTGTACGTTTTCCTATAATGTGGTATTTTAGGAAATAAAAGACAGTTAATCCTAGGATAAACGAACGAAAGAGAAAACTAAAAAAAACATCGCAAATATATAATAATAAATACGGAGTATGTAATGAGATAAACAACTACAAAATAATAATTGCATAAATGTCAATAGTTATAAAAAAAAGAAAGCATAAAAAACAAAAACAAAAAAAGGAATCAAATTTACAGTTTCACCTGAAAAAAAAATCCGGTCACAATCAAAAAGGATAATCTAAAGGTCAGAGTACACATTGGGTCATTCTAGTGACCTCAGCAGAGAAGAGATTTACTCACCAAAGCGACTTCTAATCCAGACGACACGACTCACCTGCAAAGGGAAAAATAAATAATTATTTAAGGATGTAACAATATATGAAAGGGAATCTCAATCGATCATAAATCTTAGATGATTTGATATTTCTCGTGAGATAACAAATTGAACAAAAGTAAAGCGTTTTCTTTATTCTTTTATTCTGCAAATATTCCAAAACGTTATATAACGCTAGGCAAAAGAGTTTCTTGGTACGTGATATAGATTATTATTAGACATAATTAATAGGTATTTGACTTTACATAATTGTAGTTAAAATTGTCGTAAGTTATAAATTGTTTCGTTTGTATCATAAATTTGACGATATGCAAATTAATCGAAGTATATTATTTCATGCTTGGAAACTTAAGATAGCTATAAAACAAAAATTAATATATATATATATATATATATATATATATATATATATATATATATATATATATATATATATAAATCATTTGTGTAATTCACAGCTACACAGGCCTAATCTAATAACTTATAAAATATGAATAGTGTACCTTTCCATTATGTGTGTGTGAGAGAGAGAGAGAGAGAGAGAGAGAGAGAGAGAGAGAGAGAGAGAGAGAGAGATAAGCCTTGATCGTATATATGATATCGAAAGGTAGCTAGAATCATTAGCCTGATGAAACTGTCTTCTACAGCACGACGCTTCCCAGTACATCAGTTCTAATATAAATATATTATCGGCAAGATAAATAAAGGTTATTACTGACACACATCAAACGTACCAATCTATTGACAGGTCTGTATTTATAATTATATACAATTATATACTGTGTGTATGTATGCATATATATACAGTATATATATATATATATATATATATATATATATATATATATATTATTTATATGTATGTATGTATGTATGTATGTATGTATATATATACGTGTGTGTGATATATACATATATATATAATATGAATATATATATGTGTGTATATATATATATATATATATATATATATATATATATATATATATATATATGTGAAGATGTCTTTGATTTAGTTAGCAATAACTTCTTAATTAGTCTAGTATCTTACCTCTTCCTTTAGTTTAATATTAATTGAATTTCTCTCAGGAGTTTACATAAGCAAAGTTTCGTGGGTGAGGGATACGAATGCTGGTTTCTTTCTTTACTAGACATAAAAAGGGGTTTGAACAGGCACTTACAAGCAGTCAAAAACAAAAGCGTGGTTTCTACATTAACACTTAGTGATGAACTCAGACGTCTTGACACTGGCTGGAGAATTTGGTGAATCCTGGTTTAGTTAGGCCTAAACGTCATCTATAGGCCTACTGTCGTCGCTGAAGTATAAGCCTTCGTCAGGTGTTGGGAAGGCTGGCGCGAAGTTCTAGACACGCCTTGGTCACTCGGGGACGTCACGCCTCTCGGTCGCTCTGGGACGTCTCGCCAAACGCACTCACAGACACTCAGGTGCGGGCGTAGTAACTTTGTTCGTCGTCCTTCGTTCTCAGGGGTAATTGTTCCCCTGTAAATTCTCGGCTGCTTTAGTATTCTACGTAATCGCCGTCCCTCAATTTGGTATAGGCAGCCGCCATGTGTTGTCGTCAAGGAGACCCGGCAGGTTAAGTAGGTCGTTAGACCTATTATACAGAGTGACTACTAGGAAGAGAGCGAGATGCCGTCTTCTCGTTGCTTATATATGGTCGTCCTGGGCGTGTCAAGCTATCCTTAATCACGTGACTTTTTCCCGGCTTCCACGTCTCATTCGTCTATGTTCCGTTCGACATTCAAGAACGGATCCTGTCGTTTGGGGGGGTTGTTTACGGGAAAGAACCCTGGAGTCAGCGAAATTAGTTGAAAACATCCTACCTAACTCCCGTTCACTCTCCTGTCTCTCCACAACTCTTTCTATATCTTTACAATTACTACTAACTGCATTTGTCTCCCCATTTCTTATTAATTAACAAAACCCACAAATAAAGACATCAACAATATACATAAACCTTCTGCATACGAAACTTACTCAAAAATAAGCATCTGTCTGACACCACTCGGCCAGCTACTAGGATTCTTATAGAATCCTCACATACAACAAAACAACAAACCTATTCTCTAGGTTTCCCAGTAATAACTAGTAGCAACTCATTAATCCTTTCCAATTTTCTGAAAACCAAATAGTTCACCACATTATATGTTACCACAGTAATAAGTACAATCAAAAACACATTACACACAGTCAGAAATGGTGCAACATCTTGCTTGTAAAACAGAACATATTCATTATCAAGTGGCATTGCCACATTTTCTACCACTGTTAATTTGTCTAGCTGAAAATGATTAATCTTGTTCTCGTAACTCTTTGCAATGGAAGATTGATTTAACTCATAATGCAAAAACACACTTGGTACATAATAGAGATAATCATTTATCACTACTGAGCAAGAATCTGCAAATGACTTCAAGTTTCCTAACTGAAATGTTTGAGTCTTCCCATCACAAGTAACTTCTGCATTTTTAGTACTTTGTACATAAACAAAAATTTCATTACCTAAATGTAATGCCCTGTATGGCAAAGCAAAAGTTTCAAATTTACACTCTCTCATCAACTCATAATTCTCAAAGAAAATACCTTGGATACACGGAAAATTGCTCATAGGTTGTTTAATTTGCACAAAATTGCACATGGATTGACTTTCACTTATCAACACACACTGTTCTAAATCACCTTCTTCTAAAATAATCATCAACAACTTGTTCTTATCCAATGCTAGACGAACCTTCGGATGGTTCCAAATTATTGTTGCATTTCCTATCTTAACTGGGAAAGGATGTATTGTATATAGGTCAAACAAATTCATACCCTTGAAGGGGATCAATACCAACAAATACCCTTTTGTTACTTTCACAGTTGACATTGTGTAATACCAAAATATATCTTCTAGCAAAGGCTTGGAATGGCTATTTACTATACACCAATCGATAATTTCTTTCAAAGTTTTTGGAGAAATGATAGCAGGGCTGAGTATTCCCTTTTGTGCATTTATTAGTCCGTTCACAGATTCCTTGTGATCACCAATCTCGATTTCTACTTCATGAATCAACTTAAACACTTGTTCTACGTCATCTATTTTATTAGAAACATTCACGTTAACTTGGTTAATAAATTCCACCATCTTTTTTATGTTCTCTACATTCTGATTATTATTTTCTATTAGAGTACTTATAAGATTACCCTTCTGATTAGCCCATTTCTCGATTAGTTCTACACGATCAGTCAAACCTCTTACATCGTTTTCTGTAGCCACTCCAAACAAAGCACTAAAGGCACTTCCTACAAAAGGTAACAAAGATCT
The DNA here is from genome assembly GCF_036898095.1 of Palaemon carinicauda. Classification (NCBI taxonomy): domain Eukaryota; kingdom Metazoa; phylum Arthropoda; class Malacostraca; order Decapoda; family Palaemonidae; genus Palaemon; species Palaemon carinicauda. Next base: position 127,187,592 of record NC_090744.1, on the reverse strand, counting down.
CTTGTTTCTTTGAGGCCTGACAATGTCTTCAATTTTACCCTGTAAATTTCTTAATACTTCTACAAAGGCAGAATCACTATGGGTTAGTATGCACTTCCGTAGTTCTTTATCTAACTGGTTCAAATGTTCTTCCCTTTCTAATATTGAATTGACACTAATTTTTACTACAGCAAAATCTGTTAACAGTTCACCTTTTCCATGATTTTGTATCAAGGCCCCACTTTTAATGTCTATTTCGCAAGTGATACCGACCACCAGGGGTAGGATCAGAAGGAAGTTTTTCCACCACTTCCTGTAGAAGTTGAGAGGACCATGGATTAGTTTTTACAACCTTCATATGATTCCAATGGGCATACCTTACATCTAAATTCTGTTCATGTATCAGCTTAAATTTATTATTCCCTTCCCTTTCTAACACTCTATAAGGACCTTCAAATTTGGGAGATACCTTTTCATTTGGTCCTTCCTTTACATGTACCTTTATATATACTTGTGAGCCTATCTTCAGGTCAGTCATGGAACTAGTTGTGTCATAGTATTTCTTATTTACCTGTTGGCCCTTTTCTAAAGATTGTCTGGTTTGTCTTATTATTTGAAAGGTTCTTTGCAGTTTCCAAGCTATATAGTCCTGGTAATCATATGTGTGCCTAGGAGGTTTTGCGTCATCTAACAATGAGTTTGGCAGTCTTTTCTGATAACCATAAAGCAAAAAGTGTGGGGTTTCTCCTACTGTCTCATTTACTGTGTTATTCAAAGTAAACTGAACGTCCTCTAACGCTAGGTCCCAATCTTCTGTAGTTGGACTAATGATAGTTCGCAGTACATCCAGTATCTTCTTATTGGCCCTTTCCACTGTCCCATTTGAACTCGGCTTATAAGGGGTTATCTCGCATTTCTTTATCTCAAAAAATTCACAAAGCTTTTTCATTACCTCACTGGTGAATTCGGGTGCATTGTCCGACAAAAGTATCTCCGGACACGAATGTCTTGTGAGTATTCTGGTCTTTAAAGCTTCTGCAACAGAAACTGCAGTTCTATCTCTGACTGGGACAATTTCTAAATACCGAGTCAAATAATCAATGAATACCAGTATATATTTATTTCCTCTCAAAGTTTTTGGAAAGGGTCCTATATGATCCATCTGAACTACCTCAAAAGGGTTTAAATTACTAGGATATTTTTCTAAAGGAGCTCTGACATTTACATGACCTTTATGCCTATTACAAGTTTGACATTCATTTACAAATTGCTTTGCTTCTTCGCTGCACTTAGGCCAAAAATAATTTCTATTTATTGTTCTCAGAGTCTTTTTGATTCCTGGATGTCCTGCCAACTTGTGGGTATGTGTTAGAGTTAATACTTCTTTAGTCAGGGTGTCAGGCACATATAGTCTAGAGCAAGCACTCCTATCCTTAGCCTTCTTATATAATATCCCATTTATTAATTCAAAATCTGACCTAGAGGTTTCATCTTGTAGCAAATCTCCTATTATTTTCCTGATACTTTCTTGTTTCTCTTGTTCTATTTTAACTCTCTCCAAATCTAAGTCTACGACCTGACAGCTGAAACAAAAAGTGTTAGTTGTGATAATTCTTTCAGTATCCTCTTGTGCTCTAGATAATCCATCTGCTAAAGTATTAAACTTACCTGGAATGTATCTAAATTCTGGAGCAAACTCTAGCACACTAATAAACCATCGATTAAACTTTAAGTTATTAGTGAAAGCTCTTTTCTTAAATAGGTCACAGATGGGTTTATGGTCAGTAAGTACATTTACTTTGTGTCCTAACAAAATGTGCCGAAACTTTCTCAGTGCCCAATAAATGGCTAAACATTCCTTTTCTGTGGTATTGTAATTTCGTTCGGCCGCATTCAGGACTCTACTTGCATAATATACTACCCTCATTCGGGTTTTTGCCTTCTGTAACAAAACCGCTCCTATTCCTGTATTCGAAGCATCACATGCTAAGTAAAATTGCTTGCTAAAGTCTGGATACACTAAGATAGGATCTTGGATTAATTTCTCCTTCAACTTTTGAAAAGCCTCCTCTTGCTCTGCTTTCCATTCAAACTCTACATCCTTCTTAGTTAATTCTGTCAATGGTTTAGCTATAGTAGCAAAATTTTTGACAAATGGTCTATAGTATCCCATCATCCCTAAAAATCTTCTTACACCTTTCAAATTTTGTGGAGCAGGATATTCCACAATCGCCTTTATTTTTCCTTCTTGCATGCGTAACCCATCAGCACTGATCACATGTCCTAAATATTCTAATGATTTCCTCAAGAATTGACATTTCTTAACCTTTATCTTTAATCCTGCCAGTCTTAGTCGTTCTAAAACGATTTCTATGGTTCCGAAATGGCTCTCTATATCTTTGCTAAATATAATGACATCATCTAAATAGACTGACACATTCTCTATGTCTCCTAAGATCTGTAACATTAACCTTACAAAAGTCAATGGAGCTGATGTTAACCCAAATGGCATTACCTGAAATTCTAAGTGTTCTTTATGTGTGCTGAAGGCAGTTAATGGCTTTGATTCTTCGTCTAAAGGTACTTGCCAATATCCACTTAGTAGATCTAAGGATGAGAAGATCTTTGCTCCTCCTAACTGAGCCAAAACATCGTTTATTACAGGCATGGGCATCCTATCAGGAACTGTGTTCGCATTCAACTTGCGATAATCAATCACTAATCTGTAACTTCCATCTTTCTTTGGAATCAACAACATGGGAGAATTATAAGGTGATTTAGAGGGTATGACCACTCCTTCTTCTTTCATTTCTTCTATCATTTTATCTACTATTGGACGTTGGCTGATAGGTAATTTATAATTAGGTATGAAAAAGGGTTTAGCTCCATCATCTAGGATTATCTTATGTCTTAACACCTCAGTCCTACCTAACCTATCACCTGTAATTGCTATGCCCGGCCTATATTTATTTAAGGTTTCTATTAACCTTTTACGGTACTCAGGAAAATCGGTGTTATCTATCTCCCTATCTATTCCTGCATCAATGTTTCCTATGGTAAAGAATGCTTCCTCCTCTAACGGAATCATTTTGTGTGTAACTTCTATTCCTGTACAAAATTCTGTACCCGCTAACAAATGGAGTCTTTTATCAGAATAATTCATGACATAAGTAGTACAGGCTAATCCCTCCATCTGAACTAATGAGTTATCCATTCTGACATATTCTGGTAATCCTTCTGGGGTCAAGATTACATCATTATTAGTGTGTAGGCGGGTTATCAAATATACTCTAGTAAGAGTATTGGGCAGTAGTACTACATCTCTAGCTAGCCTAAATCTTATTTTGTTTGCATCTGCTGTGCTGATCAGACTTATTTCCCCAGTTTGTACTTGAGTACAAAAACATGAATCTTCATCTCCTCCTTTTTGAGATTCTGTTTCTCTTAAGTGTCTTAATTCTTGTGAATTCAATGTGCCTAGCAGCAAAACTTCTTGGAATTCCCTTTTATCTATTCTCTCAGATTCTCTGTCGACATTTTCATCCTTAGTATGTGTGCTGCCTTTACAAGAAGTAATTTCCCCCTTTCTGGGTGCAATTGCTAAATTCTCTTCTTTCTCCCTTTCTTCTGATTTTACTTTGATTTCCCTTTCTCTTTCTGAACCGGAGTGTGTTTCAACTATCGAAGCGGTCCCCTGCAAATTGGCCAAATTTGTAGTGGACTTGTCATCAACAAGTTGGAAACAGACTTCCTGATTATTTCCCTTTAGAACTAATCTTCTGTCTTGACAATCAAAAACTATGCCAAAATCTTGCATTGTTGCAAAAGAAATCAAAGCTCGAGCGGGAAATGCTACTTCTTGCAAAACCAAAAATGGCACTTGACACTTCTTCTCTAGCAATTCAATGTTTAAATCTATGGCTCCTACATTGTTAAGCTGATTGCCAGTTATCCCCTGAACTAATGTATCCTCACTCCTAATTGCAGAAATAGGTATATTCAAATAATCAGTTAAGGTATGGAGCCCTATGAGATTTACAGTACTTCCTGAATCTAACAAACTAAGACATTCTTTACCTTCTATCTTGATATTTGTCTTGGGTAATGATTGCTGTCGGAAGGATAAATATGTTGCTGGTAACGTGGATGTACCTCCGCTACCTGCAACATCCTTCCATTCTTTGGTTTCCCTATTTCCTGGACTCCTATCCTGCTCTTCTAGTCACTTTCTATTACCTTGTTTTTCTTCGGAGTAATTAGTAGGGTTTGAGTTATCCCTTGCCTGTACCTGAGGAGTATTTTCGGAGGGTTTATTATGTTTCTTACCTTGGTACCAACATTCTTGGTCTGTGTGACCTCCTCTTTGACAATACTGGCAATACCTATTCTTTGGTCTAGCTCCCTTATGAGGATAATTCCCTCTAGATTTATATGTTTCATTATAATTTCCTCTTCTTTCTTCATTTGACTTGCCAGGGGGCTGGTTATTTTGATAATCTTTAGGGTAATGTTTATTCCTACCGGTCTCGTTTTTCTGTATAATTTCTTGACATTCGTTCGGTGTTTTTGTGGTTTTCTGGGCAGGATCTACTTTAGGTCTTCCAACAAGGCCGCATACATCTTACTGTAGGCCACAAGATTTAGAACTTCATCTAGATCTACCAGGTTCTTATTATCCTTACTAAACTTGGTTCCGTCTCCTACCGTGATTGTGGGCAATGACAAAAAGTCTCCCTAACTGCTCTTACCTGATCCCTAACCTGGGTACGCCAACTGGCCCTGGATTCACCTTCACATTTATTAGTTGAGGTAAGCCTATACAAGTTCGACAACCGATCGGTCTCCTTGGCCGATCGCCACAATAGTCTGCATTCCTCCTTGAACTCGTCGAAAGTGGTAATTTTTTCAAAGGCCTTACCGTTTAATGTAGGGTGAGCATCCCCTACGTCTACGTTGACTAACATCATTGCCTGTTTAATTTTTGCAAACATCGTCAGTTATTTTAAAACTAGCGATCCTATTCTCTGTGTCCGCTAACCACTTATCTACACTGTATTTCTCTAACCTTTGTTTGTCGGGATTATCCCTACTTACATTTCCACAAAACCGTGTGGTTTGTGTGATCAGCCCAGCGGAATTCATATCGGCAATATTTGCTCTTACCGGACTCGAACTTCGGTTTCTAGTCAGATTTTGACGTCTTCCTACACTAGCACTTCGCGACCGTCTGTCTGCAGTTAATCTCAAGTCGTATTGATATTGTGTAAGTCTTTGGAAAATATTGTCCAGACTCATATCACAAAAAAAAGGAAAAATTAAAACACCAAAATTTTCTTACGAGAGACAAATGCCCTAACTTCCTATTCTATAGAGAGACAGTATTTATACAAAACAAGAGAGTGAACGAAAACATGCAAACTACTCACATATCCATTGGTTCACGACTCCTTTGGTTTCCCTCTGTTTTTCTTGAGATTGTTTTGTATTTCTTCGACACATAAAAGGGGGTTTCAGCACTTTCCTGAAATAAAGCCAGTATTAGTTCAAACTTAATACAACACGGCACAGTATCCCTTAACGATGCCACCATTTGTGAAGATGTCTTTGATTTAGTTAGCAATAACTTCTTAATTAGTCTAGTATCTTACCTCTTCCTTTAGTTTAATATTAATTGAATTTCTCTCAGGAGTTTACATAAGCAAAGTTTCGTGGGTGAGGGATACGAATGCTGGTTTCTTTCTTTACTAGACATAAAAAGGGGTTTGAACAGGCACTTACAAGCAGTCAAAAACAAAAGCGTGGTTTCTACATTAACACTTAGTGATGAACTCAGACGTCTTGACACTGGCTGGAGAATTTGGTGAATCCTGGTTTAGTTAGGCCTAAACGTCATCTATAGGCCTACTGTCGTCGCTGAAGTATAAGCCTTCGTCAGGTGTTGGGAAGGCTGGCGCGAAGTTCTAGACACGCCTTGGTCACTCGGGGACGTCACGCCTCTCGGTCGCTCTGGGACGTCTCGCCAAACGCACTCACAGACACTCAGGTGCGGGCGTAGTAACTTTGTTCGTCGTCCTTCGTTCTCAGGGGTAATTGTTCCCCTGTAAATTCTCGGCTGCTTTAGTATTCTACGTAATCGCCGTCCCTCAATTTGGTATAGGCAGCCGCCATGTGTTGTCGTCAAGGAGACCCGGCAGGTTAAGTAGGTCGTTAGACCTATTATACAGAGTGACTACTAGGAAGAGAGCGAGATGCCGTCTTCTCGTTGCTTATATATGGTCGTCCTGGGCGTGTCAAGCTATCCTTAATCACGTGACTTTTTCCCGGCTTCCACGTCTCATTCGTCTATGTTCCGTTCGACATTCAAGAACGGATCCTGTCGTTTGGGGGGGTTGTTTACGGGAAAGAACCCTGGAGTCAGCGAAATTAGTTGAAAACATCCTACCTAACTCCCGTTCACTCTCCTGTCTCTCCACAACTCTTTCTATATCTTTACAATTACTACTAACTGCATTTGTCTCCCCATTTCTTATTAATTAACAAAACCCACAAATAAAGACATCAACAATATACATAAACCTTCTGCATACGAAACTTACTCAAAAATAAGCATCTGTCTGACATATATATATATATATATATATATTTATATATATATATATATATATATATATATATATATATATATATATATACATATAATAGATATAGATAGATAGATAGATAGATAGACAAACAGCACTTTCTGCGTGAAGATATATTTACGTCAAGAAGGGATTTGTGTTTCCCCATGATCAGCAAAGCTGTAGTAGTCAAAGCCACCTATACTAGGTTGGTTTGCTGTGAGCGATCAGACTTATAATTTCCCACCATCGCCAATCAGCAGTGGCCAGCGTGGTGATGAAAATTGGCAGACCCCGTCCATGAATAAGGATATATCCGAGAGATTTGTTTTGCAAACAAAATTTGTTTTTGTTATTGTATATAGATAGCCGAATGATTTGCTATACAATCAACACTTTCGTCTTTATTTTCAAATAGGTTGGGTTTGCTGTGAGCGATCAGACTTATAATTTCCCACCATCGCCAATCAGCAGTGGCCAGCGTGGTGATGAAAATTGGCAGACCCCGTCCATGAATAAGGATATATCCGAGAGATTTGTTTTGCAAACAAAATTTGTTTTTGTTATTGTATATAGATAGCCGAATGATTTGCTATACAATCAACACTTTCGTCTTTATTTTCAAATATCCTTTTGACCCAAAAGATTCTTTTCGACGCAAAAAGGTCATTGCCTTTAAATTCAAATTGAATACTCTCTCTCTCTATCTCTCTCTCTCTCTCTCTCTCTCTCCTCTCTCTCTCTCTCTCTCTCTCTCTCTCTCTCTCTCCAAAGGTCTTTAAAATAAATTTGTTCCATAAATGTAATAACGATGTACGTCTCTCTCTCTCTCTCTCTCTCTCTCTCTCTCTCTCTCTCTCTCTCTCTCTCTCCAAAGGTCTTTGAAATAAATTTGTTCCATAAATGTAATAACGATACGTCTCTCTCTCTCTCTCCAAAGGTCTTTGAAATAAATTTGTTCCATAAATGTAATAACGATTGTACGTCTCTCTCTCTCTCTCTCTCTCTCTCTCTCTCTCTCTCTCCTCTCTCTCTCTCTCTCTCTCTCTCTCTCCCAAAAAGCTTTGAAATCAATTTATTCCATAAATGTAATAACTATGTCTCTCTCTCTCTCTCTCCTCTCTCCTCTCTCCTCTCTCTCTCTCTCTCTCTCTCTCTCTCTCTCTCTCTCTCTCAAAAATCTTTGAAATCAATATATTCCATAAATGTAAAAAACTACCTAAGTCTCTCTCTCTCTCTCTCTCTCTTCACTCTCTCTCTCTCTCTCTCTCTCTCTCAGCGAAAAGTCAAATAGAAAACCCTTACAAAGAATAAATGAAGAACGTGCCCCAGGACAAGAACCCAATGAAAAGAAATGGTACCACTGCACCGGCAGGAGTCAGGAGGCTGTGGGCAGACAAAGCATAAAATTTGGGGAATTTTTTGGGGAAGGTTTTCTCCCTAGACCCACAGATGCATTTCTCACAAGAGGGCCACAAAGCCATGAGATCGAAGATTCCTATTTCCCTTTTTTTCTGGCACCTGATACACGAGCTGATTGCTTATACAGAGCTAGCATCTCTCTCTCTCTCTCTCTCTCTCTCTCTCTCTCTCTCTCTCTCTCTCTCAGTGGAGAGCATGTTTTCGCCACGCTCAGCAGTCTTATTTTGCTCTCAACTCCCCTGTGTACTTGCCATTAACTTAACATTGCGAATATTTTCAAAGTACTAGCTGCCATTTTTCACTTTGAGGTACTTCAACCAAAATGTTGCAGATCCATCCTCGGATCATACCCAACATGATTACTGAGTTTGCTCAAAATCGGTACCTTAGTTTTTGTGTAGTTGCTCACAAACGAACAAGCAAACAAAATTGATAAACTAACAAACAGACTGGGTTGAATACATACAAATCGAAGGCGAAGGCATTAAAGTTCTTAGACTAACAAAGAAAGAAAACTGCAAAACACGATACACATTAATTCGAACTTGAAATTAACTTTCGATATTTAGAAACAAATTAATTTCCTTTCTCAAATGATACTATCTCTAAAAAGGAATATTGTGCAGCAATAAATTATACAATGCATCGCTGTATGTATATCGCTGTATGTAGCCTATGTGGTTATTTACAGTAGGGGCGTGCACAAATCTAAACAAACTGCTGGAAATAACTGAATATTATGAAAACCCCAAATTCTCGTCATACTAGGTGACAGCTTATTTCAAAGTAGCACTCCTTCAAGGAAAAACTTTAATGGGTTTTTATTTTGAGGTGAAAAATACAGACGTACAAATCTACTGACGAAGTTACTTTTACCTTTTCATTCTTTCTTTTTACGTTTGTTTTCGGATTTCATTTTATTATTCCAGCTATGTTCCAGGTTCACAGAATAAGAAAATCCTTAATGTAGTTTCGTTTAAAAGAGGATATACAAATCTACGGATGTGGTGATATTTAGTTTTTTATTCTTTCATTTTACGTATATTGTTATAGTCTCATTTTTACGTATCATTTCAACTTTTATTTTACGTAAATTCTTATCGATTCTTTTTACTTATTTGAACTTTCATTTTACGTACATTTTTATAGATTAATTCTACGTATATTTTCATAGATTAATTTTACGTACAATTTCAACTTTCCTTTTACGAATATTTTTATCGATTAATTTTACGCAACATTTCAACTTACATTTTACGTATATATTTATCGACGCATTTTTCGCAACATTTCAACTTTCATTTTACGTATACGTTTATTGATTAATTTAACGCACATTTTCAGCGACGCATTTTACGTATGATTTCAACTATGCTCCAGCTCCGCTGTTACGTTTTACCGACGACAGAATTCATTTCCACAATTCCGCCGTCGGTCAAGCTCACGTTCATCCTCGGTCGCACCCGAATGTGTTTAGCGATAGAATGTCACTCTCCAAACCGGGCCCTAGACATCTCTGCCCTCTGAAATGAGCTGACAGGTGAGACAGATGTGCCTATCCCCTGGAAGGATTTATAACAGCTCCGGTTTAATCACTAGAGAGAGAGAGAGAGAGAGAGAGAGAGAGAGAGAGAGAGAGGAGAGAGAGAGAGAGAGAGGAGAGAGAGAGAGAGAGAGAGAATAATATGAATGCTTGAAATATTAACCTGACACATTATGTATAAGATATTTATGTTCAGTTTTGACATATTTGTGAAACAAAACCCTAATATGATGAGAGAGAGAGAGAGAGAGAGAGAGA
>NC_090744.1:127162770-127172770 GCF_036898095.1 Palaemon carinicauda | reverse complement strand
GTGACGGAAGGTAAAAAGTAAGAATAACAAATTAATTAACATCGAAAAAATATATATTCGATAACCAAGAGATTCAACTACATCACAACAAGAAATACCACCTTCACCAAACAAACGTTCAAACAGCCAAACGTTACTAGGACGTGACAAAATTCTCTTTTGTTGACGGAAGGTAAAAAGACAGACGTCACATTAGCGTGATGCCGGCGTCAGTTCCCTGTTTAATCTAACGTGAAAGAGGATGTTTGTCTGTCCAATCAAGCAAGAGACAAAACGAGTGAATGTTTTGTCCGGATGAATTCCACTCGGTTGGATTCAAAATTATCCGGAGGAAATTAGGACATGTCTTCATCAGTTGTTATTGTTACGTTCTTATTAAAACTTCCTTTTATTAGTTAATTGTATTTTTCTCTTTGAGTTTCTGTCCTATTTGTTATTAAGAAATATGAAAACTGAAAAGGAAATGTATTCCAAACATAGTTCAGAGACATAATGTGATAATATATCTTGTATATTAAGGTATACACACACATTATATATATATATATATATATATATATATATATATATATATATATATATATATATATATATATATATTATATATATATATATATTATATATATATATATATTATATATATATATATATATATATATATATATATATATCACACTGAAGGGCAACAATCGCTAACAAGAAAGGGGGAAGGGTGGGAAGGGTTGAATCTGCGTGTGAGCATTACTATCTTTAATATTTAGCCGTCATTTTGGACGGGTCACATACACTAGTATATACAGTATATAGGTGCGTGTGTGCGTGTGTGTGTGTTTCGGAAAAGCCATACCATCATAATAGACCAAACTATAAATGGATATCAGGTTAATGGGAGATTATGAAAAAAAGTATAAACCTGCAACTATATCTCCCAGATCCTCAATATCCAGAACCTTCCCCTTCCAATGGGCAAACTCCAATACATAATTTCCCAAATATACTTTAATTTACACAAAGAATAAAGGGTCTTCTAATTTTCTAAAAAAAAAAATTACTAGGATAAATGTGTAAAGCTAAAAAATTACTCGTAAAACATAATCAATTTGAAGAAAGAAAAGCGAAAAAAAGGCTATAGTAGAAGAATTTCAAGAACTGACACCTCTTCTGCATGACCTTTGCATAATCAACTTCATGGAATCCATTTTTACTTCACCTTTCCATACTTCAAAATTCAAACTATTCAGGTCCTTCGTCGACATCTAATTATATTTTCAGTCTTTTCTAACCGTACAAGAATTTACCGGAACTTTGAAAAGAAAATAATTTCGTTTTCATTTAACGTAAAAGATAAGAAAATTCCGATTAAAGTGATGTAATAGTTAAGCTCATGAACAAGACATTGAGAGAGAGAGAGAGAGAGAGAGAGAGAGAGAGAGAGAGAGAGAGAGAGAGAGAGAGAGAGAGAGAGAGAGAAATATTCTATACATATTGAGAATATAGCAGAAAATGTTCTAGACAGAGAAGAAAATAGCAAGACATGATTATTTTCTCTATATAATGATAAAATCCTCTATCTAAATTCCACTACCTTTAGGAATCATAAACGCACTTCCATGACTCGTTAATGAATTCTCTCAACTCTTGCATTTCAACAGCAACACAATTTTGGAAGCTGACCGAATCTCTATTCAGCTCAAATTCCTTTTGAAATTTTATGACTGAATTTACAATATAGCAACATTGGAATGCAATGAATAACGAAACTGTTATAATACACACGTTGCCAATAACTGCATTTAAAATTCCACAATGGGAAATTTCAAAATGTATACGTGGGAGGCTCAATTCTAACGTTACAAAACTAACGAAGCTTTGGTGTATAAAATATTAGAGCAAAGCAAAAGGAAAGAGATCTCTATACGAAATGCACATTGAGATCTTCAGAAGAGGTGTGTATAAGTTGTCGTAAATTTTGTTAGCTGCGATACCCCCAACTATATATATATATATATATATATATATATATATATATATATATATATATATATATATATATATATATAGATAGATAGATAGATAGATAGAAATATTGATATATATATATATATATATATATATATATATATATATATATATATATATATATATATATACACACATAAAATAAACCCACAGTCTATGAAAATGGAAAGTTATTTTCAGCCTTCGTGGGGACCATCTCCCTTCCTTTTTTTTTTTTTTTTTTGGGGGGGGGGTTTGAGAGGAAGGGAGATGGTTCCTTTGAAAGCTCAAAATAAAATTCCTTTTTCATAGATTGTGGGTTTATTTCATTAATCATACATACAGGAATAATTGTGTAATTCAATATGTAATTATACATGCATGTATTAATGAACTAAAAATGTTTGCAAGTGTGGACTGGCGCAGAAAGACCATAAACAGGCAGAAGTGGAAGGACAAGTCTGAGGCTTTTGTCCTGCAGTGAACTAGTAATGGCTAATGCTGATGATGATGATGAGGATGACGATATATATATATATATATATATATATATATATATATATATATATATATATATATATATATATATATATATATATATATATGTGTGTGTGTGTGTGTGTGTGTATCTATATATACACAGCATATATTAGCTTATGAAACCGAACCTCTTCCAGTCCGTTAAAAGATAAAAAAAATCACGTAATATTTATAAAAAATCAAAATGATAACGTTAGAATTTATAATATGTTTTCACCTATTTCTGGCATGCACAAAAAACCGCTAGGTCTTGTACTCGCGGAATCACGACATGAACATAATTACAATACAGATTTCTTTTTATTTTTCACCGCAATTTTCAGCAAGTTTCACCTCGTGAGCCTTATTGATCTACTACACTGTCAGTCATTACATCCCTGGGCTGTAATTTGACAGCAAATTACGAAAATCCTTTTTTTTTCTTTTTTTTTATTTATAATAACAAAGCCAAGTCGGTCATCACGCTGAAACGTTTCAGGGGTCATCCAGCCTCCAAGTGACTCAAAAGTGTTCTGTACATTTTCAAACCAAACAACAACACTTTCATTTGCACACCAAACACAAAACACTTCTATTTGCACACACACATCAATGCTTCTATTTGCAATACAATAACACCCAGGGAAATTCCAAGGTCATCAATATACGAGGCAATGTGAATGCATAACATCAACCTTTGACAGAGAGAGAGAGAGAGAGAGAGAGAGAGAGAGAGAGAGAGAGAGAGAGAGAGAGAGAGAGATGCATAACACGTTTGCGTAGCTTTAGAGTGTCAATATATATATCTATATATATATATATATATATATATATATATATATATATGCACATTAATTTATATATAACATATATTTATTTATTTTTATATATATATATATATATATATATATATATATATATATAGAGAGAGAGAGAGAGAGAGAGAGAGAGAGAGAGAGTATATTACGTTTGCCATAAGTACTGGTGTATGCAGTTTAAACTACAGCACTGTAGCAGTAATAAGCAACGCTAAGAGCAATAAAAATAATTTTTTCTTCGTCGTGAATTACATCTTGAATCCCAAGTAAGAACCAAGCATTTTGTAAAAATGCCCAATGTTGTAACTTTCACAATTCTTAAGTGAACACTTACAAACAAAATATAAATCAAAGAAAACCATAAAAAATATTGTAACATTCGTAATGCTATTTTATTTGCAGTAACACAAGTAGAGTAATTTTGTGTCAGGAAATTGGATTCTAAGATCTTAATTGTATACTTGTAGACACTATGAGGGGTAGCAATTTAGAACATCAAATTACAGGATGAAATTTAATCAAGCTATTAACTTAGATTACTTAAAAAGAAGGTATAAACTTTGGAATCCAGAAATGGATGCACGAGTTTAAACGAATTCAGGATCCAGAAAAAGTCTCCATTAGGCTAAGCGAACTGTAGATCTAGAAAATATTTAGTATATTGTGGATCCAGGTGCTGGTTCGTTAGACTAAGTGAATAGCTGATCCAAAAGAGACCATTAGGTTAAGTAAATTGCGGAACTATATCATCATCATTACTAGCCAAGCTACAACCCTAGTTGGAAAATCAAGATGCTGTAAGCCCAAGGGCTCCAACAGGAAAAAATAGCCCAATGAGGAAAGGAAATAAGGAAATAAATATACTATGAGAAAAAATTAACAATAAATTATTTCAAAAACAATAACAACATCAAAACAGATATGTCATATATAAACTATAAAAATACTTGTCAGCCTGTTCCACATAAAAACATTTGCTGCAAGTTTGAACTTTTGAAGTTCTACTGATTCAACTACCCGATTAGGAAGATCATTCCACAACTTGGTCACAGCTGGAATTAAACTTCCAGAATACTGTGTAGTATTGAGCCTCATGATGGGATGGAGAAGGCCTGACTACTAGAATTAACTGCATATCTAGTATTACAAACAGGATGGAACTGTCCAGGAAGATCTGAATGTAAAGGATGGTCAGAATTATGAAAAATATTATGCAACATGCATAGGATAATGAATTAATTGAACGACGGTGCCAAAGATTAATATCTAGACCAGGAATAAGAAATTTAATAGACCTGAGTTTCTGTCCAACAAATTAAGATGAGACAATTAAGCCTAGTTAATTTCAGGTCCAAAAATGGGTTATGCTATTTATTCGTTTTCAAAGTCAGATATAGTTGAAGTAATTCTGATTAACAAGCTCCCACTAGACATCCGAAAGACTGAAGATATCTATTAAGGCTTTCAGGAAGAAACCGAAGCCTTTTTGTTTATAAAGTGCTTCGATAGTGTATATTTGATAAATTCTGACTAATATGCTCCCATTAGACATCCGAAAGACTGAACATATTAAGGCTTCCAGGAAGAAACCTCATACTTTTTGTTTACTAAGTTCTTCGATGATGTAGGTTTGATAAAAAACGAGCAATATTCGGTGTGAAATGCTGAATGCCTTGGAATGAATACGATGAAATGAATTACGAAATGTCCTTGAGAGACTAAGGTTCCCCTATTACAGTATAATACCAGAAAAGCACCCCTTAAAGTAGAGCCAAGTAATTGTTATTCACAAACCGCATCATCATAACTATTTGACTCAGTAATTGCATGATACATGACTTTGGATATATATATAAATATATATATATATATATATATATATATATATATATATATGTATATATATACATATTTATATATATACATATACATATACAGTATATATACATATATACAGTATATATATATATATATATATATATATATATATATATATGTATGTATGTATATATCCATCTATAATTTACATTCATAAGCCAATCGTCTTAAATCTAGATTGGTTATAGAAAGACTAATTCAATGATACTTCTCAATATAAAAATAACAACTTTCAGACTGATTGGCACATATTTATTGAATTTTAAGATTATATCATGCAACAAATTGAACTGCATTTTAACTGGCGCATGAATCTCTTATTCCCTTGGCTTGGTGAAATTCTTTTTCAAACTCTCAAAGGTCGGTAAATCAAGATACTCATCTTTATACTGTAAGCGAAAATCGAATAAGACATTAGGTAATATATTTATTTTAATGTTGTTACTACTCTTAAAGTATTTAATTTTTCCTTGTTTCCTTTTCTCACTGGGCTATTTTCCCTGTTTGGGCCCCTGGGTTTATAGCATCCTGCTTTTCCAACTAGGGTTGTGGCTTAGCAAGTAATAATAATAATAATAATAATAATAATAATAATAATAATAATAATAATAATAATAATAAAAATAAAATACAAATGCAAATAAAAATAATAATAATAATAATAATAATAATAATAATAAAAATAATAATAATAATAATAATAATAATAATAATGTGAATGAATAAGCTGCAATCGTGGGCCATATGGCCAATATTTAACTTACAGACTTCATATTAAAATAATTCTCTTCACATAAACGAAAATTGATAACAAACCCTCGATATAATGGATTCTGATTCCTAACACAAATCAGAAACAGAATCAGAAATAGTGTGACCCAGTCTCTCTCTCTCCCCCTCAATTGAGGATAGATTTATGCATCGCTGGATATTCGTCAGACGAAAACTAGAGTTCGGGTTTTTCGGTGGTCACGCTTAGGACCGGCTTCCGTTTGCCTGGATTTATTTACGAGAACATTTCAGCAATTGGCTTTTCATGTTCCCATTTTTTTTTAAGGGGGGATGCCGTCAATCATCTCTATTTCTTCAAAGGCGTCACAAGCAGATATCAAAAAATGAGTGGATAGTCATGGGATTTTTATCTTGGTTCAAATCAATACGATAGCTGCGTGGAGGGTAAAGGCTATATGGTAGGCTAGGTGGTTTTGAAAGCGAATGACATAAACCTAATATTTGTCAAAACATTTCATCTTTCATAAATACATATATACAGTACATCTCTGTGTTTCTTTCTGTATAATGGGTGTATGCATGCCCTGTGCGTGTGTATATGTATGTGTGTACATTTATGTATATATATATATATATATATATATATATATATATATATATATATATACACACATATATATACACACATATATATATAGATATATATATATATATATATATATATATATATATATATATATATATATATATATATATATATATATATATATAAATGTGTGTGTGTGTGTTCGTGTAAATGAGGCCCTTAGCTTCAATTGGCGTAAGAGATGGTGATAGATAGATAGATATATATATATCCATCCATCCATATACCAAGGCACTTCCCCCAATTTTGGGGGGTAGCCGACATCAACAAGAAACAAAACAAAAAAGGGGACCTCTACTCTCTACGTTCCTCCAGCCTAACCAGGGACTCAGCCGAGTTCAGCTGGTACTGCTAGGGTGCCACAGCCCAACCTCCCACATTTTCCACCACAGATGAAGCTTCATACTGCTGAGTCCCCTACTGCTGCTACCTCCGCGGTCATCTAAGGCACCAGAGGAAGCAGCAGGGCCTACCGGAACTGCGTCACAATCGCTCGCCATTCATTTCTATTTCTAGCACGCTCTCTTGCCTCTCTCACATCTATCCTATCACCCAGAGCTTTCTTCACACCATCCATCCACCCAAACCTTGGCCTTCCTCTTGTACTTCTCCCATCAACTCTTGCATTCATCACCTTCTTTAGCAGACAGCCACTTTCCATTCTCTCAACATGGCCAAACCACCTAAACACATTCATATCCACTCTAGCCGCTAACTCATTTCTTACACCCGTTCTCACCCTCACCACTTCGTTCCTAACCCTATCTACTCGAGATACACCAGCCATACTCCTCAGACACTTCATCTCAAACACATTCAATTTCTGTCTCTCCATCACTTTCATTCCCCACAACTCCGATCCATACATCACAGTTGGTACAATCACTTTCTCATATAGAACTCTCTTTACATTCATGCCCAACCCTCTATTTTTTACTACTCCCTTAACTGCCCCCAACACTTTGCAACCTTCATTCACTCTCTGACGTACATCTGCTTCCACTCCACCATTTGCTGCAACAACAGACCCCAAGTACTTAAACTGATCCACCTCCTCAAGTAACTCTCCATTCAACATGACATTCAACCTTGCACCACCTTCCCTTCTCGTACATCTCATAACCTTACTCTTACCCACATTAACTCTCAACTTCCTTCTCTCACACACCCTTCCAAATTCTGTATATATATATATATATATATATATATATATATATATATATATATATACATATATATATATATACATATAAACATACATACATGCATATATATATATATATATATATATATATATATATATATATATATATATATATATAGTCCACTGCAGAACAAAGACCTCAGGCATGTCCTTCCACTTGTGTCCGTCTATGCTCTTTCTATGCAAATTTACACCAGCAAATTTTCTAATTTCGTCAATCCTTCTTAAGAGTGATTAAGATTGAGATGGACATGTTTAATCAATGCTAATAACAGATTATTAGAGCTCATTGTTTACAGAACTGTATATCTAATCAGGTGTCCCTTATCTAATCAATTAGAGTTAAAAAAGGATGCAAATGAGTTATCTAGACCGTAAGACTGACACATATAATTATTGCATAAGAGTATGTTAACAGAATTAAGGAAACTCGCAATGTATACAGTAACATTTAAAACCATTCAAAAGGAGACTGTTACAAAAATGGTTATGAAAACTAGAAGTTATTACGGTGCTTCAATAAAGAAAAATAAGGTAATTGGTCCTTTTTAAATGAAATTTGAATGTTTTAGAATAGCAAAGAGAGATCAAAGGAACTTGAGTTAGTCACTACAAAGAACTAGAAAAATAGAGAAAATGCTATGTAAATAGCAATTAAAGGTCACTCGAAATATACTGGAGAGAGAGAGGAAACTGCACTGAATCACGTAGCCATATGCGTTGTATAGGTTATATAAGAAATGAAAAAATTTGTATGGGTTATATAAGAAATTAAAACATCTTTTTAAACGCTTTCTTTTTGGTGACTTTTCTACTTGAAAACATAAGGCTTGTTATGCAAGGATTATGTTTGCATTAACGTATGATACCACATTTCATAAGAGAAATTTGTTAATGTGCAACTAATAATCCTCCTCCCCATCACCAAAAGATTCCAGAAGACTTATATTACTGCCCGATATTTTCCTAGACAGCATTTAAATGTTTAAAATGCACCCAGAAGACTATGATTACTTAGATATCTTTTTTTTCAGACAGCATCTATAATGTATAAAATGCTTCCGGAGCGTTTTGACGCCTTGCACTAAAATATAAAAAAAATATAAACTAACTAGAGCGTGTTTTATTCATGAAGGACCATCGTACTTGCCGGTCAAAAGCAATTGTGGCCTTTATATTTTTCCTTGTATTTAATTCCACAAAGGCTGGAACATGTCAATGGCTATCCAGGCATATTATTTAAGACTTTAAAAATTCTATGAAAGCTTTAGTTATGAATAACATAAAACGCCGGGGCCCTTTCTAATGTACAGCAAGGATATACATATACAAAAAATATAAAATTTATCAATAAAAACTTGATATCAGATGCATTTGATTTAGGGAAAAACACAAACCATAAAATAATTACAAAGGATAAATGCATCTTGTCCAGCCCAGATTTAATCCTTTAGCTATTAAATTGCATACTAAGATGAAAGACATACATTCAGCAATTAAAAGATATCTAAGTCAACCTTTTCTGTAGCCTACTACGATTATTCTTCTACGATGTTGTGTACTAGAATTAAAACCAATCTAATCTGTTACGCTCACTTGCATTATGATTAGGTTCCCCAAGATCATTCCAACCTTTGTACCTGTGATATTTATAAGGTTATGTACTCTAATTAAAATTAAATTCAACTTTTAAGCTTGCTTTCATTAAGCTCAAGTTCCAAGAAGAACATTGCAACCTTGGTACCTGTAAGATTCAAATTATGTACTCTAATTAAAAACAAAATCACCTGTTAAGCTTGCTTTCATTAAGCTCAAGTTCAACAAAGAACATTGCAACCTTTGTACCTGTGATATTTACAAGGTTATGTACTCGAAATAAAATCAAATTCACCTGTTAAGCTTGCTTTCATTGGCCTCAAGTTCCAAGAAGAACAATGCAACCTTGGTACCTGTGAGATTCAAGTTATGTACTCTAATTAAAATTAAATTCACCTGTTAAGCTTGCTTTCATTAAGCTCAAGTTCCACACAGATCATTGCAACCTTGGTACCTGTGAGATACAGGAGATTATGTATCAGAATTAATATAAAACTCATATATTACGCTCGCTTTCATGATGCTCAAATTTCTCAATAGCATTTTAACCTTTGTACCTTTGGGATTCCCGAGGTTTTGTGCTACAATTAAAATCAAATTCATTTGTTA
>NC_090744.1:127151954-127162270 GCF_036898095.1 Palaemon carinicauda | reverse complement strand
CTTATAAAATAACTCTCTCTCTCTCTCTCTCTCTCTCTCTCTCTCTCTCTCTCTCTCTCTCTGTTTTGTGATATTTTGGCTCCTAATCTCCGGTAAATACCTTATATCAAACAACATTGTAATCAAAACTACAGTGAAACCACACTAAGGACTTGGTTACTAGTTTACCTTTACAATTTGGGAATAAGTAGGCCGGCAATTAATTATGACTGAGTAGTAGTAGTAGTAGTAGTAGTAGTAGTAGTAGTAGTGGCATTATATACATATATATATATATATATATATACTGTATATATAATACACACACACACATATATATATATATATATATACATATATATATATATATATATATATACTGTATATATATATATATATACAGTATATATACATATATATATATATATATATATGTGTATATATATATATATATATATGTGTGTGTGTATGTGTGTGTGTTTACAGAACCTCTATTACCCTAAACCAAATTGAATTTTGGATGCCACATTTAATCAACTAATGCACTTACACGTCCCTTCGAATACCTTCAGCTGAACTCCACAGGGAGATGAAGTGATCCAAGAAACGTAATGGCGTTAAAAAAAAATGAGAGAAAAAAAAATAGAAAAAAAAACGGGGATTTCATTTTTGAATTCGGGGAAAAAAATCTATAATTTCTAAAAAGACAATGGTTTGGTTTCAGCATAGGATATTTTGTGTATTATTTTCTCGATAGGAAGGGTACATTTAGAAGCCTCGCCAAATGATCGGAAGGGGAAAATATTATTTCATTTACATTTTTTATTTCAGACAAATGAATTTTTTGAGGGGCACTCAGTAGACAGCATTCCTTCGCCACGCCAAGTAGTTTTATTTTTCTCTTAATTCCATTGTGTATATGTAATAAAATAAATTTTCATTAAAATCTTATGGGTTTGTCCTTGGGTCATGTCCCACATGTCCAGCAAGTTTAGTTGAAATTCTTTTAGTGGTTTTAGCGTAATGCTGTTCATAAACAGAAAACAAACAATCTTATTTTGTTCTTAACACCACTGTGTACTTGTACTTCGATGTATTTTCTTCAAAATATAATGGATTTATCCTTGGATCATACCTAATATGTCCATCAAGTTTCGTTGGAATTGATTGATTGATTTTTGCGTAATGTACACAAACAATGTCCCAGGTACTGCTGTGTACCTGAACTTTGAATTACTATATCCTAAATGATACAGATTCATCCTTGGGTCATACCAAATGTGACTATCAAGTTTGGTCAAAATCGGTACTTTAGTTTTTTTATATAGTTTGCCCACAAACAAACAAACAAACAAATAAATTAACTAATTAAAGAGACGAAACAGACATGAGTGAATACATATCCTATAACATATTCTTCGCGAAGGTAATAAATAACATTATGTGAATATACATATGGATATATTAAAAAGCGAATAGGAATAAAATCATAACCTTTATTATTATTATTATTACTTATTATTATTATTATTATTATTATTATTATTATTATTATTATATTATTATTACTGGCCTGCTAAGCTACAACCCTACTTGTAAAAGTAGAATACTATAAGCCCAGGGGTTCCAACAGGGAAAATAGCCAAGGGAGGAAAGGAAACAAGGAAAAATCAATATTTTAAGAACAGTAACATTAAAATAAGTTTTTTTTTATATATATAAACTAAAAAAACTTTAACAATCAAGAGGAAGAAAAAATAAGATAGAATAGTGTGCCCGAGTGTACCATCAAGTAAGAGAACTCTAACGCAAGACAGTAAAAGACCTTGGTACAGAGGCTATGGCATTACACAAGACTTGAGAGAACAATGGTTTGATTTTGGAGTGTCCATCTCCGAGGAGAGCTGCTTACCATAGCTCTAGAATCCCATTTCAATTTCTTCCAGCAATACGATGATTGAAATTACATATTAATGAAACAAAATACCACCAGAAATCAATGTGGACACATTTATGTTGATTCCTGGCCGCCATCAACCTCCGAAATCCCCTTAAATGTTACCAACCACAGTTTAAGAACTACTGTATGTGTGAACGTTCGAAATGAATTCAGGTGAGTTCAGATGCTATTTAGGTAATGGCCATAACGAACTCCATTAAAAATGAAAGAATTCTGATAGCGACTGGGCAACAGCATTCTCAGTCGTCGGTGTCGTTTAAGCTAAATATAAGAGAATACGTTCTGTTGCTCGTAAAACAGATTTTAAAATTGAGTAATCACGTCTTAAAGATGCATAATTACTGGCGGTGTAAATGTTTGAGATTTAAAGGCCGCTCATGAATGGCAGGTGGATACGTTCTCTTGCTCGTAAAACAGCTTTCAATATTGAGTATTCTTGTTGTAAAAATGCACAAGTTACTGACGGTTTAAATATTTACGATTTAATGGCCAATCATGAAGGGCAGAGGCAAGGGACAGTGACATTGCCCTAGCTAGAAGGGCAATGGCCTCAAGGCTGAATACATATGATCAAAGCCCAGGCACCCTCTACATCCAAGGTAGGACCAAGGAGGGCCAGGCAATGGCTGTAGATGACTCAGTAGGTAGACCTATATACTCCCCCCAAGACCCCACCCTTAGCTCACAAGGATAGTGAGGTTGCAGAAACTATAAGAAAGTATCTAGTTTGAGCCAGGACTAGAACTCCAGTATGGGGATAGCCAGGCCGACGCGTTTCCATAGGCCATTCCTTTTATAAAAAGCAATCATAGAATTAAATATGATTAATGTATGTATGATATTAACATCCAGTGATCGTAAAAGTACTGAAAAACAAAGATTTATTTTGTTATATAAACGGAACAGCGTGAAAGACTTGGTATTCGATGAAATATTCTGCTTAATATTGAAGGAGTCTCTCTGGATTACTGAACGAATAAAGTGACTTCCAAAGTTCAATTAAAAACCAAATGTATTCTGGGAACTGATAGGATTCCCAATCCGTTTATGGGTTGTGGTGGCCTATTGGAAACGTCCCTGCCTGGCATTCTGCTGGACGGGAGATCAAGTTACGCTCAAACTCAATAGTTTCTTGTAGTGTCTGCAACCTCACCGTTCTTGTGTGCTAAGGATGGTGGGTTTGCGCGAGTCTATACGTCTACCCGCTGAGTCATCAACAACCATTTCCTGGCCATCCCTGGTCCTAGCTTGGGTGGAGGGGGACTTGGGTGCTGTCTGTCAACGGCATTGTCACTGTCTCATTCATAAGTGTTCTTTAAACGGTAAAACTGAACTGAAAATCGTCATTATCACAACATAAAATTTCATAACTGTGGACGGTTTAATAACAGTGATTAAAATATCTTGCAAGCTAGTGTATTACTAAATATTCATCTGTATAATTATTTTGGAAGCTAGTTCACTACTAAATCGTTATCAGTAGTAATATCTTGGAAGATAGTATACTACTAAAGACCTAGCCTATCTTTAGAAATATTTTGGAAGATATCAAATTACTAAATAATTGTCTGTAAATATCTTGACCATAGCATATGATTAGATAATGATCTGTAGAAATATCTTGGATAATGGTATATTACTAAATAATTATCTGTAGTAAGTGTGTTGTCATAATAACCAGAGGACAACATTTCCGGCTGACACCCGTAAACTATTTTTTAAAATCATGCTATAAAAAAGGCAATTTATAGGCTATCTGTAGGTTATTTCCTTTCCTCACGGGGCTATTTTTCCTTGTTGGAGCGCTTGGCCTTATAGCATCTTCCTTTTTCCAACTAGGGTTGTAGTTTAGCTAATAATAATAATAATAATAATAATAATAATAATAATAATGATCCCTATATTACTTCTTGATAAAGTTTGAGGAAAATGATCTCCTTGATTGACAATCCCAATTTCTGAAAAACAGAGGCCATCATTAAATACTAAGCTAAATTAAAATATGATGAATTGGGTTTGGAAAAACAGGCGTGGTTATGATCCCATACTTTAATACCAAATTGTTCCCATTCCATTTATATATGTGTGTGTATATATATATTATATATATATATTCAAATAAGCCATATATATTTTTGATATATTAATGTCTGGATTCTCTAACAACCTCGGGATCACAGACCCAGGCGAAATCTCACAAAGACAAGAGCTTGGCTCCGGCCGGGAATCGAACCCTGGTCGGCAAGCTTATATAGACAGTGACTAAACCCACTTGGCCACGTGGGTTAAGTCACTGTCTATATAAGCTTGCCGACCAGGGTTCGATTCCCGGCCGGAGCCAAGCTCTTGTCTTTGTGAGATTTCGCCTGGGTCTGTGATCCCGAGGTTGTTAAGAGAATCCAGACATTAATATATCAAAAATATATATGGCTTATTTGAATATGAAAAACACGTAAAAATGTGCAAAAATTTATCATATATATATATATATATTTATATATATATATATATATATATATATATTTATATATATATATATATATATATTTATATATATATATATATATATAAATATATCTATATAAATATATATACAGTATATATATATTATATATATATATACAGATATAGATATATTTATATATATACTATATATATATATATATATACACATATATATATACACAGATATAGATATATTTATATATATACTATATATATATATATATATATACATATACATACATACAGTATATATATAGTTCCCAACTGCCTTGTTTTTTTCGTAGTTATTTTTGTTATTGTTCCTCTGGTTTCTGTCTTTTTACAGGCATGTTTTATATTTTGTTCCACACCTTTTCATCTTTTCAGAGGTAAACTCTGGTAATGCTTCATTGCTCCCCGTCTCCTCTCTAAAAATCTATTTTCGCAAAGATCACAATATTTCCTTTACGCTTGCTGTATATTTTTTTTTATAAATTAAACTAATTACCATCGTTCTAAACAATTATCTTTCACCCCAGTTCGATAGCCACATGTACAGTTGTACACGGTAGTCCCTGACACACCTCACTTCAAAGAAGTACACCCTGTCACACCATTACTTCACTGCGAGTAACCAGATGGTGTAAGGAGACTTGGAAGACATGGTGGGCGGGGCTAAACACAGGAACTCGCCACGCGGTAATGGTGTGGCTGAGTGCACTTCAGAGCGAGGTGTACCAGGGATTCCGTCTCCAACTGTACATAATTGTATACCTCACTGTCTCTTGTCTCTCTTCTAAAGGTACATATTAACATCGATATGGCATTTTCACTTCTATACGATTAATCACAGTCTCTTATTTGCATATACACATTCTTTAAAGACCTGACATTTACAAGTGTCCCTTTTGTACTTATAGGTCTAGCCAATGTCCAAATGCCACCTACCTCTCTCGCAGTTATATATTCTCGGATGTCCAATTGAGCTCAACATTATTCTTTCCATTTCTAAAGAAATAAAAATCCGTAAAGCCCATCAGTCAGTCTCTTCACTAAGTCAAGCTATGTCAATGATAGCATAATTAATTACCTTCAAATTAATGTCTATCATTCTCCTGCCAAGATTTAGCTTTTTCCTCCTACTTCCTTATTCCACAACTGATAAAATATTCCAATCTTAAAAGACATATCTACCGCGTACAATGAATATAGTTAATATCCATTGAAACCTGATTTTCGAACTAGGGTTGTAGCTTAACTAATAATAACAATAGTAACAAAAATACTAATTAATGCTCTTTTGTATTTTCCATTAAATTTGGGTCAGGCAATAATAGCAATAGTAAAAAACTTACAATTAATATTCTTTTCTATTTTCCATCAAATTTAGGTCAGGTAATAATAACAATAGTAAAAAAAAAATAATAATAATATCTAATGCCCTTTTGTATTGTCCATTAAATTCGAGTCAGGTAAGGCTTTATATAGTCTGTTCTGCATGCCTTTGCAGATGGTAGAAATTCAAGCCAACACCTGTAGAAGTCTAGCCTACAACAAAGAGTGAAATCTCGGCCCCATTGATACAACAATAAAAGGAAGGTCCAAAATACCTCTGTCGGCCCTCCGTATCAATCGATCGATAGAGAGAGAGAGAGAGAGAGAGAGAGAGAGAGAGAGAGAGAGAGAGAGAGAGTAACAAGGCCTCTCTCTCTCTCTCTCTCTCTCTCTCTCTCTCTCTCTCTCTATCATATATATCGGCAAATGTCAAAGGAAACAAACTGTTATTACCAGTATTGTAATAAACCTAAAAGTATTGCCACAATAATTTATATCCATAAATTCATTATTTTGGCTTATAAGTCTTTTACTCTATTTTATTTTTTCTCGTCACCCATTTCGGTACACCATTCTTCAAAAGCCGTTTCATACAGTAAATTGCCCATTTCATGTGTTCAATAAGAATGGGGAGCTCTGAATACAATCGATATGTATTTTATTCAGTTGTAGTATAAATTGAAGTGTCATTAATGAATAAGAAAAGTATATATTTAATGTATAATTATATTAAAATATCGATAGTATAAATAAAACTAATATAAAATAGTCCCCTCTTCTTTCATTAAACTCATGTCACATAACCATTCAATAGGAAATAATCTTGCTAAACTTATTATTTTGTCGGTGAAGTTAGCTACTTCCTAACAATGATAATAATGATGTATTTTAGCTCTATATTAACCGTATCATTTGCAAATGAAAACAACTGCATATATTACAATTAGGATATAGTATTAAAAGCTCAAAATAGAGACGACTGGCGAAATCTAACCGAGGCCCTTTGCGTCAATAGGCGTAGGAGATGTTGATAATGCTCAAACTGTAATCTTTATGCAAAGGCAATATCAGTACTACAAGTCAGTCAAAAACCGGCATTGTGCATAGGTAACAACATAAAAAAAAAAAAAAAAAAAAAAAAAAACGCCGATGAGTAAAACTATAAGGATTTTTTCTTTGGAACACTTAAAGCAAACTGGTAGCTTGAATGTGATTGATTGATTGGTTGATTTGAGGTTTTCTGGCATCGTCACATCTAAGGTCATTGATCCCGACATCGTTTATTGTAAATAAAAAAGAAACAATATTCAATTAGAACCATAAAAGCAAAGATGTCATTTTAAAAGTTAAATATCTTTCAGAATGACATCTGAGCTTGAATGTGAGTACTTGTATATGGGTCAAGGCACGGCAATTGCTTGAATGTGTATATTAGTATATATCAGGTGGGTCTCTCGAACTTCAACTTTAGATTAGCTTACCACGAAAGTCAAGCCTTGCAAGGAATCATCAATTGAGGCGTTACCCTGATAGTCCCTCAACGGACACTACAATTATGAATATATAGCAAACCTATCCTCATAGTGAATTGTAATGGGGATTAGCTATCCCCCCCCCACCCCGAGGACCAAAGCAAGGGCATACAAACATAGTCTATTAAGTTTCATGCCCTACAATATGTGTAAATCTCACAAAAAAAAAAAAAAAAAAAAAAAAAGAAGAATGTCAGAATGCCAAAAAAACCTCATATCAATCAATCTCACAGAAAAAGACTACATTGGTCACACTACCACGACACTCCGAGGAAATATGCTGGACCACTGAAATCAGGGGGAAATGAACCAACAATACATTGATATCCACGACCGGAAACCCTCCCTGAAAGAATTAATTGATGGAACCCATATTGTTCACGGAAAGAGCAACTACGAAGCTGACAGCAGCGACCTCCAAAAGCCCATGTTGAATATTTAAGCGGAAGTTGCAATGGAGCGCGAAATGACAGATTGGGACGCCCCTCAATATGTGAAATCATTCGCTCTTCGGCCGGGACATTTCATCCTAGCGTTATGTACCTCTAGTCTTCTGTATGACCTGGGGTAAAGTGGTCTTGGCAGCCTCACCTGGGGGGTGAGTGGTTTCTGTGATGGTATGTGTGTGTTACTTTATACATATTATATATATATATATATATCTATATATATATATATAATCTATATATATATATATATATATACAGTATATATATATATATATATATATGTATATATATATAGATATATATATGCATATATATACATATATATACATATATATATATGCATACATATATACATATATATATATATATATATTATGTGTGTGTATAACATATACCCACACACACACACACACACATATATATATATAGATATATATATATATATATATACACACATATATATATATATATACACAATTATATATATATATATATACATATATACATATATACATACATATATATCTATGTATGTATTCATTATCCTTTTCATAATATAGGGGATCTCTGTAATCTGAAATAATTCAATTTTCCCCTGTTTTCTCATTTTCTATAAAATACAATTTCAAAATAAACAATCGTAATTTAGCTGATCTTCATATATAAAATCAATTTCCAACTTATGTGAATCATTAATAACTTGATAAGGACAGTTTTTTTTCGAAACTTCTGTAGTGATGCACCAATGGATCAGAAATTACCATAGTGTATTGAATTAAACGCTTACACTAGAGATTTGGAAGAATACAAAAATACGATATATATATATATATATATGTATATGTATATGTATATATATATACATATATATATATACAGTATAATATATATATTATATATACATATATATATATGTATACTATATATTATATATATATTAATGTATACTTATATATATAATGTTATATATATACATATATAAAGTATATATATATATATAGATTATATATATATATATATATATAGATATATAAATATATATATAATATTATCATCATTAGACACAAAATATATGACAATGTTCTACTACAGGATATCCTCAAAAGTCACCCCAGCTTATATGTTGTATGATTAACTAAAACTTATCATTAAAGCCACACTGAGAAACCAGAGGGCTTAACTCAATTCGTGAAACAAATCTTAAAACCTGAGAGAGAGAGAGAGAGAGAGAGAGAGAGAGAGAGACGAGAGGAGGGGGCATATATCAATTAGCAATAATCTATATTGTAGTCCAAGCACAGATGAATGACAAATATGCTTTGACATATGAGTCTAGCCAGGTCTCTTTAAACGTGTGCCATTTCTACACAGAATTCTCCGAGTATAGCGTAAATGAATCCTTGTAACTTTCACTGGAAAAAAATTCTCTCAAGAAATAAAAATTAGGGGAAAAAACAATTACTGTAACTTAGTGTTGTTTGTAAACTCATTACTCTTCATTTCAGGTTTTTTTTTTTTTTGCTCGAGTCTAATTAAGAAAGAATGGCACTGAAACTAACAATGTTAAGAAAACTCCAACTGAAAAAAGTAGAAGAAAAACCTTTGACAATTACTTTCTAGAATGACGTAAACCACTGGAGATGACGAGTAGGTGGAGCAGAAAGGTTAAAATAACTTTGTAGAGGAGACACTGATAAATAAGGGAAACCTGAGAAAACTAAAAATGTAATACGAGGAAATTTTCAAACAAGGTTAGCACAGGAATGATTAAAAGTCATGTTCTTACAAATTAAGATGAAAACCCTTAATATATGTTCAGAGGAGAAGATGAGGGGATTGATGAAAGTTATGGTAAAGAGGATAAAGAAAATTAGAGGATAAAAGCACTAAAAGAAAGGAAAAATGAGTACGAAAGGAAAGAGGAGATTTAACAGAAACATTGAGAAAGGATATATGAGGGGAAAGGATTAAGTTGAAGGCCATTCTAAATGGCACCTTGTGCAGGAACCTTAGTCCTTTCCTAACATCTTAAAGAGGATGACCCGTGAAGATCTAAAAGAAAGGAATGAAGTTTTAGGAGGAGGAGGAGGAGGAGGAGGAGGAGGAGGAGGAGGAGGAGGAGAGTCGGTAGGAAGAAGAAGACGAAGAAGAAGAAACTGAAAATCTCAAACTGCTTCGAGAGTGTATCTTTGGTCGATGGATATATTGGAAAAAAAAACTTTCTTAAGAGTATCTAAAATTATGTGGATTACAAAGAAAAATAAAAATAGTTTTAAATGAGAATGAAATGATTTATCTAACAATAGTATCAGAAACATGGGATGCAATATAGTGAACAATCAAATCCCCGTAATTACTGATATATTACGAATTAACTTAGTCGCACAGACATTCATGGGGGCCTGATGGTAGCGTCCTTGCCTGGTGATAGCCAGACTGGGGTTCGATTCCCGCTCAAACTTGCTAGTTCATTTGGTCGCTGCAACCTCACCATCCTTGTGAGATAAGAATGGGGGGTTTGGGGAGCCTATAGGTCTATCAGCTGAGTTATCAGCAGCCATTGCTTGGCCCTCCTTG
>NC_090744.1:127126954-127136954 GCF_036898095.1 Palaemon carinicauda | reverse complement strand
GGAATAAGAAATTAATAGACCTGAGTTTCTGTCCAACAAATTAAAATAAGACAATTAAGCTTAGTTAATTTCTGATCCAAAAATGGCTTAGGCTATTTATCCGTTTTCAAAGTCTGATATAGTTGAACAAGCTCCCACTAGACATCCGAAAGACTGAAGATATCTATTAAGGATTTCTGGAAGAAAGCGAAGACTTTTTTGTTTAGACAGAGCTTCGATAATGTAGATTTGATAAATTCTGACTCATATGCTCCCATTAGACATCCGAAAGACTGAAGATATTAAGTTTCAGGAAGAAACCGGAGACTTGTTCTCTAAGTGCTTTGATATGACAATAACCGAGCAATATTCGGTGTGAAATACTGAATGTCTTAGAATGAATACGATAAAATGAATTACGAAATGTCCTTGAGAGACTAGGGTTCCCCTACTACAGTATAATACCAGAAAACAGCCCTTAAAGTAGAGCCAAGTAATTGTTATTCACAAACCGCATCACCATAACTATTTGACTCAGTCTATATATATATATATATATATATATACACATATATATACATATATAAAGTATATATATATATATATATATATTATATATATACTGTATATATATATATATATACATATATATATATATATATATATACATATATATATATATATATATATATTTGGTTCTAGAAAAACTAATTCAATGATACTTCTCAATATAAAAATAACAACTTTCAGACTGATTGACACATATTTATTGAATTTTAAGATTATATCAGACAACAGATTGAACTGCATTTTGACTGGCGCATGAATCTCTTATCCCCTTGGTTTTGTGATATTCTTTTTCAAACTCTCAAAGGTCGGTAAATCAAGATACTCGTCTTTTTACTGTAAGTGAAAAACGAATAAGATATTGATTAATATATATATTTCAATGCTGTTACTACTCCTAAAATATTTTATTTTTCCTTGTTTCCTTTCCTCGCTGGGCTATTTTCCCCGTTGGGCCCCCTGGGTTTATAGCATTCTGCTTTTCCAACTAGGGTTGTGGCTTAGCAAGTAATAATAATAATAATAATAATAATAATAATAATAATAATAATAATAATAATAATAATAATTAAATGGACAAATTGCATTTGTGGGCCATACAGCCAACATTTAACTTACAAACTTCATATTAGATTAATAATTCTCTTCACATAAACGAAAATTGATAACCAATCCTCGATATGATGGATTCTGATTCCCAACACAAATCAGAAACAGAATCAGAAATAGTGTGACCCAGTCTCTCTCTCCCCCTCAATTGCGGATAGATTTATGCATAGCTGGAATATTCGTCAGACGAAAATTAGAGTTCGGGTTTTTCGGTGGTCACGCTTAGGACCGGCTTCCGTTTGCCTGGATTTATTTACGAGAACATTTCAGCAGTTGGCTTTTCATGTTCACGATTCTTTTTTTTTTTTTTTTTAATGGATGGGGGGGGATGCTGTCAATCATCTCTTTTTCTTCAAAGGCGTCACAAGCAGACATCATAAAAAGTGAGGGGATAGTCATGGGATTTTTATCTTGGTTCAAATCAATACGATAACTGCGTGGATGGTAAAGGTTATCTGGCTGGCTAGGTGGTTTTGAAAGCGAATGACATAAACCTCATATTTGTCAAAAAATTTCATGTTTTACAACTACACACACACACACACACACACACACATATATATATATATATATATATATATTTATATGTATGTATATATACCTACACACACATATGCATATAGTCCACAGCAGAACAAAGACCTCAGACATGTTCTTCCACTTTCATCTGTCTATGCTCTTTCTATGCAAATTTAGACAAGCAAATTTTCTAATTTCGTCAATCCTTCTCAAGAGAGATCAAGATTGAGATGGACATGCTTAACCAATGCTAATAGTAGATTATTCAAGTTCATGGTGTACAGAATTGTATATCTAATCAGGTGTCCCTTATCTAATCAATTAGAGTTAAAAAAAGGAAGCAAATGAGTTATCTAGACCGTAAGACTGACACATATAATTATTGCATTAGAGTATGTTAACAGAATTAAGGAAACTCGCAATATATATAGTAACATTTAAACTCATTCAAAAAGGGGACTGTTACACAACTGGATCGAAAAACTGAAAACTACTTACGGTACTTCAACAAACAAGAAAAATAAGGTAATTGGTCCTTTTTAAATGAAATTTGAATGTTTTAGAATAGCAAAGAGAGATCAAAGGAACATGAGTTAGTCACTACAAAGAACTAGAAAAATAGAGAAAATGCTATGTAAATAGCAATTAAAGGTCACTCGAAATATACTGGAGAGAGAGGAAACTGCACTGAATCACGTAGCCATACGTGTTGTATGGGTTATATAAGAAATGAAAAAAAATTGTATGGGTTATATAAGAAATGAGAAAATTTGTATGGGTTATATTAGAAATGAAAACATCTTTTTAAACACTTTCTTTCAGGGGACTTTTCTACTTGAAAACATAAGCCTTATTATGCAAGGGTTATGTTTGCATTAATATATAATACCACATTTCATAAGAGAAATTCGTTAATATGCAACTGATAAGGTTTTGACCTCCTTTCGCCAAAAAATAAAAAAAAATAAAAAAAATGAATATAAACTAACTACAAAGAGTTTTATTCACGAAGAACCATCGTACTTCCCGGTCAAAAGCAATTGTGGCCTTTATATTTTTCCTTGTATATAATTCCACAAAGGATGGAACATGTCAATGGCTATCCAGGCATAATATTTAAGCTTTTAAAAATTCTATGAAAGCTTTTGTTATAAATAAAAAAAAAAAGGCCGGGGCCCTTTCTAATGTACAGTACAGGCCTATGTTACCCTATGTTTATGAGGATATACTTATAAAAAAAATTATATATTTTATCAATAAAAACTTGATATCAGATGCATTTGATTTAGGGAAAAACACAAGCCAGAAAATAATTACAAAGGA
Organism: Palaemon carinicauda; assembly: GCF_036898095.1. Lineage (NCBI taxonomy): Eukaryota > Metazoa > Arthropoda > Malacostraca > Decapoda > Palaemonidae > Palaemon > Palaemon carinicauda. The sequence goes on along the minus strand of NC_090744.1, from coordinate 127,133,957 downwards.
TAAATGCATCTTGTCCAGCCCAGATTTAATCCTTTAGCTATTAAATTGCATACTAACATGAAAGACATACATTCAGCAATCAAAAAAGTTATCTAAGTCAACTTTTTCTGTACTACGATTATTCTTCTAGAATGTTGTGTAAAAGAATTAAAAGCAATCTAATCTGTTACGCTCACTTTCATTATGGTTAAGTTCCCCTAGATCATTCCAACCATTGTACCTGTGATATATACAAGGTTATGTACTCGAAATAACATTAAATTCACCTGGTAAGCTTGCTTTCGTTAAGCTCGTTCCAAGAAGAACATTCCAACCTTGGTGCCAGTGAGATTCAAGTTATATACTCTAATTAAAATCAAATTCACCTGTTAAGCTTTCTTGCATTAAGCTCAAGTTCCACTAAGAACATTGCAACATTGGTACCTGTAAGATTCAGAAGGTTATGAACTCGAAATAAAATCAAATTCACCTGTTAAGCTTGCTTTCATTAAGCTCAAGTTCCAAGAAGAAAATTCCAACCTTGGTACCTGAGAGATATAGAAGATTATGCATCAGAATTAATATAAAATTCATAGATTACTCTCGCTTTAATTATGCTCAAGTTCCTCGGTAGCACTTGAACATTGATACCTTTGGGATTCCCGAGGTTTTGTGCTAGAATTAATATCAAATTCATTTGTTATCGCTTCTGTCTTTATGGTCAAATTCAATTATAAAATTCCAACCTTCCCTAAGTACCAAGTTGACTAAATTATTACATTTCAATAATATAAAACATTTTAACATTATTTCTATTATTAATTACCCATCCTATATATCATACAACATAGCAATAATTAGCATGAAACATAAGTAACTCGTATGCATGCGTATTCATATCAGCTATATAAAAAAAACACATTTAATGACCATATGTCAGTCATGAATTATAACTACACGCATAATCACCGAAAAAAAAAAAAATTCCAAACGTTAATGGAAGATAGAATGTTTTCTCATTAATCCCCTATATAATTTGCACCATTTTTTCTAAATCTCATAAACCTAGTATCGACCATTATCAGAAGGAATAAAATAGGAGAATAATTAATGGTTTATGAATGTACTCTGACATGAGAGAGAGAGAGAGAGAGAGAGAGAGAGAGAGAGAGAGCGCTTTCCGTATCCCTAAATATTTTATAGACAGGTCACATAAGCTTCAGAGAGAGAGAGAGAGAGAGAGAGAGAGAGGCTTTTTGCATCCCTGGCTATTTCAGACAGGTCAAATAAGATTGAGAGAGAGAGAGAGAGAGAGAGAGAGAGAGAGAGAGAGGCTTTTTGCATCCCTGGCTATTTCAGACAGGTCAAATAAGATTGAGAGAGAGAGAGAGAGAGAGAGAGAGAGAGAGAGAGAGCTTTCCGCATCCCTGGCTATTTCATAGACAGGTTACATAATTTTGAGAGAGAGAGAGAGAGAGAGAGAGAGAGAGAGAGAGAGAGAGAGAGAGAGCTTTCCGCATCCCTGGCTATTTCATAGACAGGTTACATAAGCTTCAAATTGTGCAGGGTATAATTTTCCTTACTAACTCTATAACAAGGTGGTGTCATGTCGTGCTTAAGCTGCATACTCGCCGAGTTAGGTAACATGCAAAGACATTTCCATGTCTGATAACATTACTTCAACAAGAACGAGTTAAAAGAAAAAATATTCGCGTGTCTGTTCAAAAGTTTAATCACGTAAGGAAATTCAGATACCCTAATTACCACACACACACACACACACTACTTTACCTATTGAAGGTCTAAAGGCCGCTCATGAATGGCAGATGCAAGGGATAGTGACACTGCCCTATCAAGCAGGACAATGCCCTAGAGACTGACCATATACACATACGATCAGCAGCGCCCAAGACCCTCTCCACCCAAGCTAAAACCAAGGAGGGACAGGCAATGGCTACTGATGACTCAGCAGATAGACCTATAGGCTCTCCCAAAACCCCATCCTTATCTCACAAGGATGGTGAGGTTGCAGCTACCAAAGAAACTAACGAGTTTGAGCACGCCTCCAACCACAGGCTGGCGATCACCAAGCAGGGACGTTACTACATCGGCCACCACAACCCTAAAGTGAAGTAAAGAATTTGTTTTCGGTTATCATAGTGTTCTTTGGCGTATGAGGAAAGAGGAAAATGTGTAAAGAATGTGCCAGACTATTCAGCATACATATAAGCAAGGAAAAAAAGAGCCATAACCAGAGATGGATCCAATGTAAAACTACCTGGCCAGTCAAAAGGACCCGATAACTATCTAGCGGTTGTATCTCAACGGGTGGCTGGTGCCTTGGCCAATCTACCACCTTATATCTTGTAAGTTTTAATACTTATCATGATGAAACAATTACTAAGAGAACAGTGCTGGGTTATTTGTGAAATAATTGCAATGCAAATGAATCCTTTTCCACACACAACCTCATGCATTTTAACAAGAATTCATGCACCAAAACTACTATAATAATTACTAAACCATTTGAACATAGCCCTCAGAATGATATTGGGAGTTAAATAGGAGGACAGGATTAGAAATGAAACTAGAAGAGAGATTACTCGAGTGTCATATGTGGATCAGATCATGATGTGGGGTAGATAGAGATGGTTTGAGCATGCTCTTTGCACTCCCCAAGTGAGATTGGTTCACCAAACATTCAGCTGGGCTCCACATGGCACTAGAAGAGTTGGAAGACCCAGGCCTACATGGCTGAGGACTATGGAGCGCAAAGTAGATGATGATGAATGGAGAAGTATTGAATTAAAAGCTAAAGATAGAGACGAGTGGCGAAATCTAACCGAGGCCCTTTGCGTCAACAAACGTAGGAAAAGATGATGATGATGATGATGATGATGAAACCATTTGGTAGGTAGAAACTACAGGATAAAACAGTGAATTTTCCTTACATTCAAATTGCTCGCTGGTTTCGCTAAACTTATATCTCGGGTAACCAAATAATGGCTGCCAGCTGAATGTTTATGGAGGGTAATTTGCGTCTATTTCTCGCAACTGCTAAAAGGAAGGGATCGGGGAATTACATCAAGGATACCTAGTAGCAGGAGCAATTTCGCGACGAGATACATGTGGTTAATGTCTTTTTCAATTAAAGTTGTCTTTCAGCTTATTTATTCCACAGCGCAACGGTTAAATTGTTTTAGTTGGAGTGAACATAGATGTCTAACCTTGCAAGAGGAAAAGGGTACAGTATATGCCTCGGGAATTATCCTAGTTAGTGGCACATTATTTTTCATACAATTATTATTGGACTGCTACGATGCTCATACACAAACACTAACAAACAAACACACACACACACACACACATATATATATATATATATATATATAGCCTATATATACACACAGTATATCTATATATATATATATATATATATATAGATGGCGACCAGCAAACAACAATCAAATTAGATGGAGGAAACATCAAAAGGGTTCATAAATTCAAGTACCTTGGTTCAGTGATCGACAATGGGGGGAACATGGAAGAGGAAATTAACAACCGGATTCAGTGTGGTTGGAACAACTGGAGGAAGGTGTCTGGTATCATATGTGATAGGAAAGTCCCTATAAGATTGAAGGGCAGAGTGCACAAGGCAGTGGTCAGACCAGCAATGACATATGGATTGGAAGCAGCACCCCTAAAGAAAACAGAGGGTAGAAAGTTGAACGTAACCGAGATGAGGATGCTTAGGTGGATGAGTGGAGTAACCAAAAAGGACAGGGTTAGAAATGAACATATTAGGGGTACAGTAAAAGTCACTGAGGCATCAAAGAAAGTGCAAGAGGCAAGGTTAAGATGGTATGGCCACCTGATGAGAAGAGAAGGGCAACACATGGCAAGAGAAGTGATGGACGTGGAGGTGGATGGAACACGAAGGAGAGGAAGACCTAAGACCAGGTGGAGAGATTGCATTAGAGATGATATGAGGGAGAAGGGAGTATGGGAGGAAATGACACAGGACAGAGGGAGATGGAAGAGACTCATTAGAAACGGCGACCCCGAATAGGGATAAAGCTGGGAAGAAGAAGAAGATATATATATATATATATATATATATGTGTGTGTGTGTGTGTGTGTGTGTATGTGTATTTGTTCCATCATTATTTCGCAGTTAACTTCTTTGTAATTATCATATTTCCAGACTGGCGAACCAATCTTTTAAAAACAAGTACTACGTACATAGTATTCTGTAAGCCAGGCAGTAAGCTGAAACAAATAATATACCAAAGCAAATGCAAACCCCGTAAGTAGCAGATTAAAGGCAAAATACATCATTATAATAAATTACCAACTAAATAAAAAATCTTAGTATCAGAGCTGAAACATTCTGTGTATACGTATATGATATATAATGAGTGTCCCACACCGCTTGATATACTACGAAAGTATAATCAAATTCTATATCCCTTTATAATTAAAAAAAAATAATAATTCCTTTACTGCAAAACTCTAAGTATATTTCACGCCCTTCTCATGTTCCCTCTTTGCTACCAACGTCTTTACTTCAAAAAGGAAAGATCTTCTATTCCATTTGTGTTGGATATATCCCTTCTCTTGTTGTCCATTAAGACCTCCTTCTCTCTCCCCCCCCCCCTCTCTCTCTCTCTCTCTCTCTCTCTCTCTCTCTCTCTCTCTCCTCCTCAGCTTGTTTTTCCTTTTGGGCGGTAAGAGAATATAATCACAATCCATTTATCTCGTTTGGCACGGATGCAATCTTTTCTCGGAAGACAAGAGAGAGAGAGAGAGAGAGAGAGAGAGAGAGAGAGAGAGAGAGGGGGGGGATTTCAATATTTGCAACGAAAGAGAGAGAGAGAGAGAGAGAGAGAGAGAGAGAGAGAGAGAGATAGAGAGAGAGATTGCAATTAATATTTGCAAGCACCTCTACGAAATTCGCAGAAGCAATTAACCAGACTTTACGGTGGCTTTTAAGCCAAGAGAAAAGTGCCACCACTTTAGCAATGTTAAGTGGATGCTTAAATCTTGGACAGTTAACACAAAGGCAAACTCCTCATGGTCCTTTGTTTAGTACTCTCCTGCTTCTTCGAAAGTCGTTCATGAAAACCAAAATTGCATTATGTGCTAATGAAAATAACTCATTCAGGGATGTATAATTAAGTAAATAAATACACACACGCTGTATATATATATATATATATATATCCATCTATCTATCTATCTATCTATCTAACTATATATATATATATATATATAACCAATTTGTATATGAGAGAAAGTAGAATACAGTTACTAATTCAATGTATATATATACAGTATATATATATATATATATATATACAGTATATATATATACACATATATATATTATATATGTATATACATATATATATATATATATATATATGAATTAGTAACTGCCATTTCCTTTCTCTCTTATATACAAATTGGTTAAGATCCTTGGTTATACAATAACGTGAAAATGAGCATCCTTCACATAAAACGTCAAAAAAGGTATTAAAAGACTTTAGCATGGAACTGTGCTACTACGGAAATCTATATCAAACTCATCATTTCGAAGGACATCCACTTAATTGTTAATTTGTATAAATATTATTAGATACCTCTTAAAATTAGAAAACAAAATGATGTTCATTTGACACGAATATTGGCTATTGGCGTTAAAAATATTAAAAACGAATATATATATATATATATATATATGTGTGTGTGTGTGTGTGTGTATGTGTGTGTAGGTGTGTATATGTGTATATATATATGTATACTGTATATGTGTATATATATATATATAATATATATATATATATATATATATATATATATATATATATATATATATATATACATATACATATATTTTGAAGGTTAGTTTTGTACAAAATTCACAACAAACTAATAATTTTCAATTGAAATATATCTTTTGTTACAAAATAGTAAACGCTCATATTCATTTCGTATTCAGAATATTAATCAAAAGAAACATCAATTCTGTATTCTGAATATCAATTAAATAAATACATCAATTCTGTAATCAAGATATAAATGACTACAAGTGAAACGTATTCTGAATCAATACAATTATAAACAACCTATTTGGGATATTTCAGTTAATATCATATTTTGTATTTGCAATATCATAAACATATCAGGTTGGGTTAGTGATATTTCATATTAATATAAACTTGGCATTCAGAATATTATATGCGAATATTAATTTCGTAATTAGAATATTATGCATGAATACGAATACTGTTTTTGTATAGATGAATATTCATAATAAATTCAGATTACAAAAAAATATTTTGTATTCAGATTATTTCATACAATTATTATTATTATTATTATTATTATTATTATTATGATTATTATTATTATTATTATTATTATTATTATTATTATTATTATTATTATTAGCCAAGCTACAACCCTAGTCGGAAAGGCAAGATGTTATAAGCCCAAGGGCTCCAACAAGGAAAAATAGACCAGTGATGAAAGGAAATAAGGAAATAAATAAATGATGAGAACAAATTCCAAATATCACGTGCCTATAATAATTGTTTAGTCAAAATCCAAAATACATATATTAATTTTCAATTAAAAAATAATACACATAATAATTTTGTATTGAAACATCATAAATATATTAATTTCGTATTCACTTAATTTCAAACAATAATTAAATTCATCAGAGTATTCTTATCCCCGCTATAGACTTGACTCTTAAGCCTTAGTAAACAGAAAATTTACATTGTTTACATTGAGTAAACAAGGAAATGATTTTTTTCAGATTCATTGGCTTAAGGTATATAAAACTTTATACCATTTCTCCTTTCACGTGTTGACTCTGGCCATATGAAAAGATTAAATCCCTTAGGTGCTCTTCTAAACAAACTGTACGCCTTAAATACCAAATATTTTCTTGGGAGGAGAAGAAAGAAAAAAAAAGTTTCAGACATACCAAGTGATGAATTTATTTTGTTCATTC
>NC_090744.1:127121954-127124454 GCF_036898095.1 Palaemon carinicauda | reverse complement strand
ATATATATATATATATATATATATATATATATTTATATACACACATTTATATATATATATATATAATATGCTAGATACAACTCAAAGATCTATGGAATGAACAACAATGGGAATAACACTAAAAGAGCAACACGGATACGAGTGCAACCTAAAGTAGAGTATGTTCTATCAACATGTAAGAAAAAGAAATAAACATGGCAGGACATATAATGAGAATAACAGACAATAGACGGGCATTAAGAATAACAGAATAGGTACTTGGGATCGTAAAAGAAGCATAGGAAGGAAGAGAACACGATGCATGGATGAACTAAGAAAGTTTGCGGGCATGGACTGGCATAAAAAGCCCACAGACAGACGTTAAGTGGAAGGACATATCTGATGCCTTTGTTCTGCAGTAGACTAGTAACTGTTAATAATGATGATGATGATATATAAGCTTCAATTCTTAGAGGTGGTAGCACCATAAAAATAAAATTAACATGTCACTACAAAGCAACTACATTCCATCTTGCATGGAGTCCTCTTTGCAATAAATTTTCCAATTCAATCTCCTCATATAGGCCTACTCGCATAGCCGGCTCAGCAGCACCGAGTCGAGTCCTCCTTCCAGGATACATATAAAATGCTTACGTATATGCAAAATGTATGTACATTTTCAAGCGTCCCGATTTTTCACCAAAAACTCATGACGTTTTACATGGCCCATGATGGTGGAGAGTTGGGAGGTATCCACTTATCTAGGCCGTGGTCCGTCCTATCAAGCGTGGGAGGATTGTTGAGAGCTGTACCGGTCAGTCACGCGTTCCAACGTTACCAGAAATGATAGGACGTGATTTTTCATACTGTGTTTAAGGGCAATAAGGTTTATAGTCTCACTAATAATAACAAAATCTAACAGCCATGATATTAAATCCAATTGGGAGTTTTTAAAACAACACAGAATATCAATATCAAAAGACTTCTCAATTATAAACTCCTGTTTAACTGTCACATATCGACAAGTTTTAAAAATTACCATGTCTATCTCTGATTAACATTACCAGCCACTTTCGATGTTCACATTTGAAGCTTTTTAATCATTTCGATCTAACACTGCATTCAGTATATTGTTTGTTTCATGAGCAGTCAATCGAATTTAAAGGGAAAATTATTTAGCGAATTTGTCAAATCCATTTTCTAAATTATGAAGTATTCAAACGATTTAGATCCAGAGTTAGCAATCTATTACTCATGAGATAAAAGACAGCTTTTAGAAATGTAAAACGACTAAAATCATATCGTAAAGAATTGAACAGTAGAAAAGGAAATAAACCACAGAAAATTCAGAAATTATTAGGCGGCATTGTTGGTAAATTGGAACACGAGGGATCACCTTACTCTGGTCTAATTCTATAATAATGTATTACAAAACTCACGTCTGTTGTGAGAATATAAAAGGTATTCATATTGAAACTAAGCCTAGCTAGTGACATAGTCACTTCAAAATTAAGTAGACGCCTTTCAAGGGTTTGACAACCTATCAAAGTTCTGAAATTATTTTCTTATACCAAATGTGAAGTCTGTACCTCAGAATATACTCATAAATAGGAGAGCCATAACGACCACCTCACAAAAATTACTCAATGCTGCCAACATTATAGAGATAAGTAAAAAAAAAATACACTTGTTAACATTAGAAAATATACAAGGTCGACAATCATTTTGAATAGGCCTATGTGTGTATTTAATAATGAGAAACATAAAGGACTTTAACACTCATGTTACGTTTGAATGAATATAGATTTCAAAAGAATATTGCACACATGGAGGTACGTTTGACGTAAAAACAGTAGTGTTTGTTTAATTGGCAGAGGTAAAGGACAGTGACATTGCCCTTTACAGCAGGTCAATGCCCTACAGACTGACCATAAATACAAGATAGGACCAAGGAGGGCCAGGCAATGGCTGCTGATGACTCAACAGATAGACCTATAGGGTCCCCCAAACCCGCCATCCATAGCTCACAAGGGTGGTGAGGTTCCAGCGATCAAAGGAACTAACGAGTTTGAGCGGGACTTGAACCCCAGTCTGGCGATAATCAGGCAAGGACGTTACCAACAGGCCACCACAACACTGCATTTCGACCACACAAGACTGAGAAGATACTGCACAGAGAAACCGATCTACTGCTTCGAGCATATAATTCAACTGAATTACCTAATGTTAATCCTTTGTAACTGAATTAATATCAAAGATAATATAAATGACCGGTGTTAGCTAAATGCTGATAACAAAAAATAGAAGAATCTTGTCATAGTGCATTTAAAATGAAAGCTATAAGTGGTATTTTCATAACCTAAATCGAATGACATTGTAGTTGAAAGAATATTATTTTAATCTAATAGTTGATAACAAGCTCACTATTCTACCTTATTTCTTATAGCTTTATAGCTTATATAGGAAATATTTATGTCAATGGTGTTACTGTTCCTAAAATATTATATTTTTCCTTTTTTAC
>NC_090744.1:127109454-127119454 GCF_036898095.1 Palaemon carinicauda | reverse complement strand
TCGTTAAGGATTCTAACCCCCCCCCCCCACACACAAAAAAAAAAACATGGACAGAACACCGTTTCTTGCTCTGAATTTCGCAGTATATAAAAACACATCACGATTTTTCGCTCCACACAATGACAATTGGATACTTATTGAACGCATGACTGATAAATATAGAAATTACTTAATTATATGATTGAATACAATATGGAAAGGGGATTATAACGTTGCTAATATGAATAGACTAAACGAAATATGGAAACATTAATGAATTACATTAAATAGATTAAATAGCCAGAATAGAGACCAACTACAATCGAGGAAGGAAAAGCCTTTTTCATACGTTAATTCCCTCCCTTTCTTACGGATGAGAAATTACAAGTTAGTTACCATGAAACCGGATTACAATACTCAATTAATTAATCGTAAAATTTGTATTATAAAAAATTACTGAATTCAACAGACTGCCTCATGAACAGATTACTACACGGACTAGGCCTAGACAATCATATAAAACGATAAAGATAGTGTAATCAAGAACGTTGTATAAACGATAATTAAAATAAAGATACGTAAGCATTACGAAGCTTCATTAAACACTTAATAATACGGTTGTTAAAAGCTATTCGCTGTAATAGAAACCACAATTACTCAAACAAATTACGACACATTAATCACCACTAGGCCTACAAAATGAATTATGAACACAATAACAATGTAAATTATAATTTGATGCTGAAATGAAAATAGGAAGCTGCTTCAACCCGATATTACTTCAACACGGTCACAGAAAATGATCAACCACACAAAAGCACTTGAATTAACCGTTTTACGAGAGGAATATAAATCAAATTATGCTATTTCAACGTAAACCAACCTCGGATAATATAATACACTTAATTGGAAGCTTCTTCAAAACAATCTTAATTCAAACACGATCGCTGAAAATTATCAACCAGACGAAATCACTAATAACCTGTGAACGAGGGGAATGTTTGAGCACTCAACCTCTTCCTGTGAACCTCACAGTGCAAACGCACCAACACAACTGCACTTGGGATAATGAACGGGGGACTCTTAACCCCAACCTCAGATTAACAACTGTTATGTTTTCAATAAGTTGTTTGTTGTGGTCGGCCGGTAGTTTGGGACGGTATTTCACATTTACTTCGATCAGCTTAAACACCACGTTAGAGAAGAAGAAGAAGAGAGAGAGAGAGAGAGAGAGAGAGAGAGAGAGAGAGAGAGAGAGAGAGAGAGAGAGAGAGAGAGAGAGAGAGAGAGGATTATTATTAAAGGAAAATCTAACAATGATGATAAGTTTAACAATCATTTATCTGTTCGATTTATAATGAACAATGTCGGAGATAATTATTAATCTTGAATCTTAAAGAACTACTTTTCTGGCGCTACTGAAGTTGACCGAACTAAAGAGCGCGCCAATACTTTAAGAGACAACCGGAAACCGGTTTCCTGCGCCTGCATCTTGCTATCTGATGACGTAACAATACTCCAATGCCATTGGATAAATGGTATTACATCATAATGACATCACAATGACGTCATCATAATCCCGTTACTTGATTGGTTAAAAAGTTTATGAAAACTTAGATTTCCCGGGTCAACTTCAGCCTCGTAGTCGTCGTTGACTTTGAGTGCTCGGTGGCCGGCTCTCGATAACTATTAGCTTTATCGTTATTTTTGTGATTATTACTGATTAATGTGTGATAAAGACGTCATAGAATGATATTATAAGATTTATGTGATAATACAAATTAAGTGTAATGGAAGATACATATATCGTTTAAGTGAAATTGTAGCAAAAGCAAATTGTGTAATGAAAGTGGAGATATCATGGTTGGTTTTGAGATAATTTTCATCATATTTCTTATTTTTCGCCTTACGTACTGATGCTGGATAACAACGTGATATAGAGAAGATTGAGATGATACGAGCTATAAGTTGTGTAATGTATCGCATGTCAGTGAATTACTTGCAAAATATTACCTTATTTTAGGTTGAAAGTTATGGCGTCCCTTATGGGGTCAAACGAAACTATTGGCATTTCATTTTATGAGAAAAGTGGTGATGAAGCATCAAATTCAGATGATAGTGATAGTGAAACGGAAAATGACAGTGATGAATATGACGGATCATAAGAAAGTAAAACTATTGCACGTATATCAGGTGGTGTGTGGGCGTGCCTCATTGGTAAGGGCGGTGACTATATTCCAGTGCCATTTAGTGCCACCCCTGGACTTATGCATTAACCATAGGCCAACACATCCTCCGTGCTTAATTCAATTTTAATTTTTCCTGAGAACTATGAAGCCTGAAGTAGATGGTGTGTGGAGAAATGTTAATTTAAAAGCTCGAGATAGAGGCGACTGGCGAAATCTAACCGAGGCCTTTTACGTCAATAGGCTTAGGAAGAGATGCTGGTGATGAATTATTCCATACAGAATACTAAATTAGATAAATAGGGAGTATTTGCAGTGTCATCCACAATCAGCCGTTCATAAATGGATTACAAATGGACACATTAACATCAGAGAAATTAGAACTTTTATTGGCATTTATCAATAAGGATATTGTAAGATTGCCATAGATAAATGATTACTGGGGCACTTGCCATAAACCCCTTTCTCAAACTTGCCATCGGAATCATTTTTGCCCGCGACAGTTTCAAACTTATATTGAAAGTTTTGCACTTGGCGGATAATGACAGAATGCCTGTCAAAGACTCTCCAGATTATGATCCACTTTATAATATCAAACCAATCATTGATATTGATGTTCATACAGTGCATATATTGCCCAAAGATCAACTGTGAATGTGTGTCGCTGGGCATAAATGAAAAGTAGGCCTACACTTTGGGGATGCCAAAAGTGTGATGTTGGGCTTTGTACTGCTTACTTTGCTTCCTGGCATAAGAAGAACTAAGAGTGAGTACTCACCTAAAAGGTCTTTTCCCTTTACTGTACATTGATCGATGTATATATTTATCTTTTGTTTTGTTTACTATATTGTATCGTAGGTAGATAGAGAAATGAACATGTGCACGAACTCATGTTCCTATATATATATATATATATATATATATATATATATATATATATATATATATATATATATATATATATATATATGTGTGTGTGTGTGTGTGTGTGTATTATATATATATATATATATATATATATATATATATATATATATATATATATATATATATATATATATAATGCTTATTTGTGTTGTGTAAACGAAGAGGGCATATTTTACATAGTCTTTTTTATACTCTGAAAATGTACATCCATCTGCTTTTGCTTTCCACTGAATTACAAGTAAATTTGGAATTAGTTAGTTTTGATTTTACGTAAATTGACAAAGCAATAATTTACAAAATTAGGATACAAAAAGTGACTTCACTAACACCAAGAAAAGAGACCAAATTTTTTATAATAAAGGAAAATCTAGAATAAAAATATACAAAGTAATAATACAATCTATAAGGTGTTCATTTCATATAGAAAGTTTCTGCCCTGAACTTGCAATTTATTTTAAGTAAAAATAATCAATAATAACAGAGATATTAAGAATAAACCGCAAATAACTTATTGTACGTAATTCGTTTAAAGTTTTTATTGTTCATATATGAAAGATCAATTTTAATGGTGTGACTGTTCTTAAAATATTCCATTTAGATTGTTCGTTACTTCTCTTGTAACTTATTTTTTCCCCCTTGTTTCCTATCCTCACTAGGCTGTTCTCTGTTGGCGCCCTTTGGTGTATATCATCCTGTTTTTTTCCAACGAGGATTCTAGATTAGCTATTAATAATAATAATGAATTCCCCGCGTCTTGCGGTTGAAGGAAAACCTAATAATAATAAGTGCAACAATCTTCCATCGAGGTATCTAAATTATTAATGATTTTTAAAATGAGGGATCTGTTTATTATTATTATTATTATTATTATTATTATTATTATTAGCTAAGCTACAACCATAGTTGCAAAAGCAAGCTGCTATAAGCACGTATACCTTAGGGGCTATGTGTTTGTATTACACCGGGAGAAATCAGTTGCGCCTTGCTCATCTGCCGGCAACTGTCCAACACCAACCCCAACCCCACCCCCCACCCCCACCCTCTTAAGGCCTTAGCACAAGGTGCAGGGCGCTCTAATACCCCCCCCCCCCACCCCACTACGTAACCCTACCCCAACCCATCCCTACCATTAAGGCTATACTTTGTCCCCAGAACAAGATTGAGAGTTTTGCTCTCAATGTTACGCCATACCTCAGTTCAGGACAAAAATGGGAGCATACGTTGTTATTATAATTCTAAATTCATCATATAATGACCAGCAAACAGCATTAGACTAATTATTGTAGTTTTATATATATATATTATATATATATATATATATATATATATATATATATATATATATATATATATATATATATATATATCGTTTCCGTGGTATGATGAGGAATTCCTAGTTGGAATCCATGGGCTTGTAATATGTATGGTGTGTCACCATGATCACCAAAGCTGTACTAGTAGTCAGGGCTACCCATACTAGATTGGTTTGCTGCTAGCCATCAGACGAAAATCTCCCATCACCAATCCCCACGGACCAGCGTGGTGATGAAAACTTTCCAAACTAGACTGTATTTGTTGTTTTATTATTGTTTGTATATTATATATATATATATATATATATATATATATATATATATATATATATATATATATATATATATATATAAACGCGCGCGCGCATGCGTGTACAAGTGCTGTCCTCTGTTTTTCTAGGTAATCCTAAGTGTTGCTCTCAGCTTCATTATAATTTTAGGTAAATTATAAGTTGATAAATATAAGAGGAGAAATAAGTATTTTTTAATTGTTTTAATCAAACTTGTATCTATTTGTTTGCTGTTTCTTTTCGATATAAATTCTTTGTTATATACTAATATTCATCTAAATGGTTATTTAAATTTTTAAATGTTGTGTTGTTTTTCCATGCATGATACTAATACCATACAAGTAATAGTTTGAATAACTAAAATATTACTTTTTTGTAGCTCATTGTAGCTGGAACTATTTTATATTGAGAAAACTTGAAGAAGGAAGACTATTTCATCCCTTCGAATTGGAAATATCTTAGGATTGGAAATGTCTTGTGATCGGAAATATCTAAGGATTAGAAATATATTAGGATTATAAACATTTTAGGATTGGGAACATTATAGGATTGGAAACGTTATAGGACTGGGAACTTTATAGGACTGGAAACATTATAGGATATGAAATGTCTTAGGATCGGAAATATCTAAGGATTAGAAATATATTAGGATTGGAAACGTTATAGGACTGGGAACATTATAGGACTGGAAACATTATAGGATATGAAATGTCTTAGGATTGGAAATATTTTAGGATTGAAAATTACTTAGGATTGGAAACATCTTATTATTGGAAATATCTTAGGATTGGAAACATCTTATTATTGGAAATATCTTAGGATTGGAAACATCTTATTATTGGAAATATCTTAGGATTGGAAACATCTTATTATTGGAAATATCTTAGGATTGGAAACATCTTATTATTGGAAATATCTTGGGATTGGAAACATCTTATTATTGGAAATATCTTAGGATTGGAAATATATTAGGATTGGAAACATCTTATTATTGGAAATATCTTGGGATTGGAAACATCTTATTATTGGAAATATATTAGCTTTGGAAACATCTTATTATTGGAAATATCTTAGGATTGGAAATATATTAGGATTGGAAACATCTTATTATTGGAAATATATTAGGATTGGAAACATATTAGGATTGGAAATATATTAGGATTGGAAACATATTAGGATTGGAAATATATTAGGATTGGAAACATATTAGCATTGAAAATATCTTAGGATTGGAAACAGCTCAGGATGATCACACATATATCTATGATCAGAGCTGGAATCAGGGAGGGAGGTAGACCTATAGGCTTCCCCAAACCCCCCATCCATAGCTCACAAGGATGGGTAGCTTGTAGACACTACAAGAAACTATCCAGCTTGAGCGGGACTCGAACCCCAGTCTGGCAACTCGCCAGGCAGGCACGTTTCCAATAGGCCACCACAACCCTGAATTATTGTATCAGAGATTTCCTGGTAGTTGAAAAGAGCCTAGGATACTATTTGCTTTTAAAAGCTGTACAATACAGGCTCTTGATTAAATTTTGATTTTTTAAACAAACTTCTAAAAAAGTTCATGCAATATGATACTGCTTTGAAAAGAATTGTAATGTTCTTATTTTTACTAGTTTATTTGAAAAGACGATTACAATGAATTTCCTAGCGAGCATAAGTGTTTGTGCATTAGCCTATTTAGTTCTGCACAAAAGGTTGTGAAGTCTTGGGTGCATATTGAAAATATGCTGACATAAACATATTGTTTAAAAAATGTTGCTCCTACTAGGCTTTGTTGCGAACTCAATAAATACTGGAAGAAAATACTTAAAATACTTAAATTTAGATTCTTAAAAACCTTTCAATTTTATATTTATCATATATTATAAACTTATATGCCATCATCATCATCATCATCATCATTTCCTACGTGTACTGACGCAAAGGGCCTCGATTAGCTTTCGCCTGTCGCCTTTGTCTTGAGCTTTTAATTCAATACTTTTCCATTCACCATCTACTTCACGCCTCATAGTCCTCAGCCATGTAGACCTGGGTATGAATGTATAATTATATACGTATGCTTATTAAGTCAATCCTCTCCAGGCACATTAATTTTTATGATTTCATTTATTAAAAAAAATCGAATTCAAACATTGAATTAACGATCTATTAGATTTAGTTCATATGGATGTCGTCACATTTTGAAAGGTCACGATATTAATACGTTGGTTGGCGAGGCTGGATATCTATATAGTTTATAGATGAAAGATTTATTTTGATGTTACTCTTCTTAGACTATTTTATATTAATTGTTCATTACTTCTCTTGTAGTTTACTTATTTCCCCACTTCCTTTCCTCCCTGAGTTATTTTTCCCTGTTGGAGCTCTTTGGCTTATATCATCCTGCTTTTCCAACGAGGGTTGTAGCTTAGCTATTAGAGTTCTCTTGCTTGAGGGTACACTCGAGCACAGTATTCTATCTAATTTGTCTTTCTCTTGTTTTGTTAAAGTTGTTATAGTTGATATTGAAATATTTATTTAGATGTTGCTGTTCTTAAAATATTTGATTTTTTTTTTGCTTCCCTTCCTTACTGAGCTATTTTCCCTGTTGGGACCCCTGGAAATGAGCACCCCTGCTTTTCCAACTAGGGTTGTAGCTTATCTAGCAATGATGATGATAGTAATTATAACAATAATAATAATGATAATGATAATAATCATCATCATCACTTCCTCTTATGCCTATTGACGCAAATTCCCTCAATAATAATAATAATAATAATGATAATAATAATAATAATAATAATAATAATAATAATAATAATAATAAATATAGGCCTATATGCATTTATATTTGAGTTCTCGCATTTTCATACCAGTTGGTCAATATTTGTAGGCATAAATTTGCTTTCGTACGAAGCTGAAATAAAAGATAACCTGTGTTTACTTTTGCAAGGCGAGCGGCATACCAACCTCCCTATTTCATGTTTACGTTCTGAACTATTTTTCTCTTCTCGGTCTATCTATTCTCGCCAAGTTGCATCTCGGACTTTATGTAAACAAAGTTCGAGCAACGATTCATAAATAATGCGTCTTTTGGGGAGAAGGCGGAAATAGAAGAGGGAGATTTCTCAAGTATATCTCAATTTACAAAAGAGTAATAAAACTGAACTAGAGCAAATATATTCTCTCGCTGGTTCGTAATCGGCTGAAATAAAAATAAACATTGATTATAAAAATAGAATCCTCTATCTATCTACCACGGCACTTAACCCTAATTTTTGGGTGGTAGCCGACTTAAAAATAGTAAAAGGAGAATTTTCTTCTCTTCGCTCCTCCCAGCCTGACGAGGGATTCTGCTGAGTTTGCTTGTTACTGATAGGGTAGGTAGATAGCTATTAGATTGTCCTGCCTATAGCAAGAAACGGGCCCATGCACTAATGGCAACCCATAATACTGCTAAAGTGTTACAGCCCACCCTTCCCCGTTATCCACCACACATGAAGTTTCATATGCTGAATCACCTCAGCGGTCACCAAGGCGACCGGAGGAAGCTGCAGGCCTTATCGAAAACTGTGTCCAAAAAAAAAAAAAAATCTTACTGGGAAAAATATTAAACTCAACACCAGTATGAATAGGATCTCAGGTAAAAAAAAAGAAAAAATCCTTTCCTGAAAAGAAATTAGATAAATGCGCTTTTCTTTCTAATTTTTTTTTTTTTCATTTTTCCGGCATGCACATTGCAAATCAACGGAAGCTGTAACTAAAAGTGGCATTGAGTCTATAGTTTTATACTGCGTGTTTCATACAATATAATGCTACTTTTTTATATATATATAATTGACTTTATTCAACAAGATAATGAGCTTATATACGAATGGTTGAGAGCAACAATGGCACAAACTTCCAACAATGAGAAACATGCAATGGCAAGCTTAAGCAGGTTGTTCTATTATCAGTGCGGGAGAGAGCAAGAGATAGAAAAAAGATAGTATTACAGGTCATTCAGTATTTTAAGGAAGGAAGACTTTTTGGAAATATATCAGAGGCAAAACTATGAATAATAAAGAGTTATGGGATGAGAATTCTATATCAGTTGAAGTTTATGTTTAGGTAATACAGTATTGCATAACTCATTATTGTTGTTTCTATATTTATTATAACACTATCGACTACTGCTATTGTTATACTGTCATTACTATTACTAGTATGGTAATAGATTGTTATTATTATTATTATTGTTATTATTATTATTATTAGTATAATCATAAATATTACCGTTACTATTATTATCGTTATTATTATTATTATAATTATTAATATTATTATTATTATTATTAACCGCACCATTCTAAAGTGTAAAGCAATTTTTTTTTCTTTTTTTTTTGCTTATTATGACTCTGCATGTATTTAACCCTTATAGAAGATACAAATATTAAAGCACATGACATTTTATTGATTTATTATAATTACGACCAATGAATAATAATTTAAACAAGAGGGGCATTCAGTAGAGCCCAGACATCCGCCTCAGCAGCTTATTTCATGACCTTTTGCTCGACCTTGACCTTGACCTTTGACCTTAACATGTATTGATAGGCGTGGATTTTCATACGCTCAATTATGAACCAAATTTGAAGTCTCTGAGACTACGATCTTTAAACTTATGGCTGATTACGTGAATTGGACATTTTGCTTGACGTAACCTCAACCTTTGGTCTTGACCATCCAAAATTTAACCATTTCCAGTTTTTATACATCAGTTAATCCCTGCAAGTTTCATTACTCTACGATTAAAATTGAGGCCAGGAAGCTGTTCACAAACAAATGCACACATAAATTACAAAGACACAAACAGGGGTGAAAACATAACCTCCTTCCAACCTCGTTCGGGAAGGTAAATATAGTATATATGGAAAATTACTCATCTTCCAAAGATCCACCACTTCCATAATAATATCTCACTCTCTCTCTCTCTCTCTCTCTCTCTCTCTCTCTCTCTCTCTCTCTCTCTCTCTCTCTCATGAAACAAGACCAAATAACTGCCATTATGACATTACCCTCCGATATCAAATCAAAGCGAAATCATCACCGTGAAATTAACCATTATATTTCCTCACTTTTTTCCTCGATAAATCCAATTAAGAAATACTATTCGACATGTTATGCGATCAAAATGTAATCTAGTATATTAACACTAAAAGACTCATCCTGATTAAATCCATAACTTTGTTTTTCAAAAAGAGATATTGGAGATGGGATAAAAACAGTTAAAGTAATCAACGAATCATCTCTTTGATTTACGGCGATGAGGAAT
>NC_090744.1:127066954-127101954 GCF_036898095.1 Palaemon carinicauda | reverse complement strand
TGCCAAAATAGTGATTATGGTCCAGTCTGTCGGTTCGTTTGTGGTAAAAGAAAATAAAAACGCATTAAGTGGGCGAAGGACTCGATCTATCACCGACGGTTTTTTGAAGGAAATATGTTTGACAAATAATGACGGTCCCTTTTAAAAAGGATCCTAAGATAGATAAGCGGAAGGTGTCATTCCTGCGTCTTTAAGTAGGATTTCAGAGACAATCCGAAACATTCATATATCGTCGTGAGAACAAGCTACTCTGTGTGTCGTCTTGAGAACAATAACTCTTTTTATGTGGTCTAGAAATTTTAATCATATCGTAAGAATTCAACAGATTATTTTTCCCCACGCCATAATTCCCACTTATCACCAAAGACAACAGGATATGAAAACATTCCTATCATTGTTATAATCCGTAACCAAAATTATATCTTCCTCTCCCCGGAAAAATATTCTGACTCCGGAATTTATATAAATTTTCCAGGTGTCATATTTCTAAAGGATTCGCATACGGAGACTTTAATTTATTTGTTATTTTTATCCTTTCGATGACGTTCTTGAAATTTTCTGGAATCGTTTTCAAGGTAAAGAGAAGTAAAGACATAATTTGAATTCCGGTGGTTTTGGGATCTTGGTTGTATGAAAATTTACCTTTTAAGACAATATACCATGAAACTTACATGGGAATATTAATGTATTATTGCTAATGATAATAATAACAATAAACATTATTACTGTTATTATTATTATTATTATTATTATTATTAGTATTATTTGGTAATTCAACGTTTGCATAAGTATAAGTTCTTTTTTTAACTCCTTTAGAGCTCAAGAAAAAGCAATACCAGTTAGAATTTTCAATTTCATTCAGCAACAACTATAATAATAATAATAATAATAATAATAATAATAATAATGTAATAGAACAGAAAGAGTTCACTTTTTAATGGGTTTCAATATGATGATCAAAATAAAACCATAATAAGTATAAGGGTGATAGAAAAAAAGATAATTACAGATCCATTCAACCTCTTATTCTTTAAGTTTGAGCATCAATATATAATTTTGACGAATTTTGATGAGGAGTAAATTCCTATTAATGTTTCCATATGATTATTGAAAGAGGATTTTTAATTCAAATAAATTAAATGATTAAATTGTAATTTATTTGCGTTTTGTTTTTATTCAAATATGGCTGTTGGAAACTCATTCATTTCACTAAACATATTTGTGTCAAAAGAGTTCAAATAATGTTATAGAATATATGTAATTATTTTACGTGCATATTTTATATATAAGATAAGTACGTAATTTCATCATCATCATCATCATCATAACTAGCCGTTATTAGTCCACTGTCAAACAAATGCCTCAAGCATGTCATTCTGTTTGTGGTGTATCTACGCCGGTCTACACCCGCAAACTTTCTTAGCTTGCCAATCCATCGTCTTCTCTTCCTTACCCTTCTTCGTTTGCAATCTCTAGGGACCCATTCTGTTATTGTTAATGCTCATCTATTGGCTAGTATTTGTCACGGAAATATAAAAATAGAGAATATTTCTTTATGTATATATATATATATATATATATATATATATATATATATATATATATATATATATATATATACATACATATATATATATATATATATATATATATATATATATATATATATGTGTGTGTGTGTGTGTGTGTGTGTATACATACACACACGTATATATACACACATGGACAGGACATATAACGAGAATGACAGGTAATAGATGGTCATTATGAATAACAGAATGGGTTCCTAGAGATTGTAAAAAGAAGCAGGGGGGTAAGAAGAGAAAATGATGAATCGAGGAAACTAACGAAGTTTGTGGCCATTGGACTGGCGCAAAAAAAACATAAACAGACGCAAACGGAAGCACATATCTGAGGCCTTTGTTTTGCAGTGGACTATTAACAGATGATGATGATGAGTATATATATATATATATATATATATATATATATATATATATATATATATATATATATATATATATATATATATGTGTGTGTGTGTGTGTGTGTATGCGTGTATGCATATGTAAATATATTTTTGTGTATGCACAATGCATAGAAATGCAGCATGGATGAATTGAAATGGGATTGGCAAATTACAATGCAGCGGTCAGAAGGTTTCTCAAAAGTCTAAATGAAAAAGGGAATGGTTTTGGTCAAAGAGAACGAAGCTTCCTCAAATGTTTATTTTCTTTTTTCAAATTATAGATAAAAAGATCTGATGGAATTTCCATGAGAGCCAATGAGCTTTTCAGCGGAGAATCGAACCTTTCTTTATCATACGTTTTGATGGGCTTGGGATGTTGGTCTTATTAACGGGAATTAAAAAATACTGCAACATTCCCTTGTTCTAATTATAAGCACATTCACCCATGGGGAAAGTGATACGCTATGTCAATTTATCGTATATTTATGGGTAAAGGATTTTTGGAAAACTGAGGACAAAAGAATGGTTGTTCTTATAACGTTATATATATATATATATATATATATATATATATATATATATATATATATATTATATATATATAAGTTGAGAAATTGAATAGGGTTTGATATTGTTGGAAACTTTTATTGTTGCTTTGAAAATACAACCAGATTATAAAGATTATTTTGGCCACAGCAAAGACTTTTTTTATTTCAATTATGCAGAGTTTTTTTTTTATATTGTTGGAAACGTTCTTTGCTGCTTTGAAAACATAAGCCGATATATAAAAATTCTTTTTGTCCCTTAAAAATGAATTTATTCATAGACAAAAGGTTGTAACAACGGAAATACACTGTTAGAAAAAAATCGTAAAATTAATTGGAAATTTTCCAGTAAAATAAACTGTTTTCAACCGTATTTCAGTAAGATAAAGGCGACCGTAATTTTAACCTTACTTTGTTATTATCTTTTACGGGTTGGTGACCGTATTATCACTTTTACGTAAATATATCCGTTTTTAAAACTTTAAAAAATCCTGGAATAAATATTGCCAGACATTTACCGTTTTTTTAAATGCATATTTTGACAGTGTAGGATGTGGGGACTTCTTTTTGATCTTTCATGCAATATCTATCGTTGGGGGGTCTATGACTTTCGCCAGTTGGACAAATTGTTTCAGACTCCGCTGATCACATGCAGATTTTTAGCTATTCGATATTGGCGACTTGAAACAGAATAAGGACATAAAGTATTCCAATCTGGAATAAAAAATTCAAGCTGTAAAGTTTCACATTTTGAGAACAGGTGACGTTTTGTATGTGCTTTTCCTTTTGCTGGAATATACCTTTGAAAATTCACGAATAGAAACAGGAAGTGAAAATACCTTTAGATTGAAAATACATTTGTGTTGATGTGCTACAGAAAGCTATTAAAGGTTTAAAGGCAGCTCATGAATGGCAGAGGCAAGGGACAGTGACATTGCCCTATCAAGCGAATATGCACTAGAGATTGACCATATTACATATCAGCACTCAAGCCCCCTCTCCACCCAAGCTAGGACCAAGGAGGGCCAGGCCTAGGCTGCTGATGACTTAGCAGATAGACCTATAGACTCTCCCGAAGCCCCCATCCTTAGCTCACAAGGATGATGAGGTTGAAACGACCAAAGGAACTAACGATTTTGAGCGGGTCTCGAACCCCAGTCTGGCAATCGCCAGGCAAGGACGCTACCACCAGGCCACCACAACCCTATTAATCATCATCACGATATATTGTGAACCTGTGAGGTTGTTGGCTGACAAGTTTTGGAAATATGAAAGAAAAACATAATAGGCGGAGGAACCTGTTTGCTATTTTACCCTGATAAATTCATCAGCTGAAGTTTATGGAAAAACAGTGCTTAGGTTTTACTTTTAATTAACACGATTTCGGTTGAAGTTATTCTAGTAATTGTGTAAACAATTATCTAGTAGTAATGAGAAAGCTTTGATAATTCCTATTCTTTTCATTGTAATGCATATTCATTATGTGTATATATACATACATACACACATGCAGTATATATATATATATATATATATATATATATATATATATATATATATATATATATATATATATATGCATATATGGTCAGTATATAGGACATTGTCCTGCTTGATAAGGCAATGTCACTGTACCTTACCTCTTCCATTCATGAGCAGCCTTCAAACCTTTAAGCAGCTTAGCTAATCGTGGCCAGGATGGGTAAATCAACTTATGGAAAAACTTTGGAAAAACTCTGCAACAAGATGCAGGGAGGAGGAGGGTTGCAAAGGCGCATGATGCAAAGAATACAACGGGAATTTATTATTCATAAATGAATGCTAGACTACCAAAAATTAAATAGTTTTTTGCCTGGGTAACTCATAATCCTAATGTGAAATGTTATGCAAGAGAGGAAAGTGAATTTTGTGTTGACTTTGCATGTAACGCCGGATGTTAAGCATATATTGCATGTTTTCAGACAAAAGATTATGGATGATATGCCCGGTCGTCTTTACTTATGAAATGTACGAGAAATCTTTGCTTTTGTTTTCTGCCCCCCCCCCTCCCCTTTTTTTTTATTCATGAAATATACTAGAAATCTTTGCTTCTATTCCCTGCTCTCTCTGATCATATTTTTTTTCATTTTTAAAATTCATGAAATATATTAGAAATGTTAGCTTCTAATCCCTGCTCACATTTTTCTGGCGTTCACTAATCAGGGACGTTACCACATCGGCCACCACAACCCTAAGTATTATTTTTCTTTGTCTTCTGTATTTCTACATTTGACTTTTAAAAATAGTTTTCATACTAAATTCTCCCAGAAAATATAGTTCTCAACCGTATTTCATTAAAATACAACCGACAGTCATTTTTATCCAACTTTATTATCATCTTTTACGGGTTGGTGCCCGTAATATCCCTCCTTTTCGTCCATGTATCCGTTTATAACACGGTAAATGCCTGGCTACATTTATTCCTGGATTTTTACTGTTTTTACGACATATTTTCAACAGTGTGGGAAATGATAAGCAGATAAGTATTGAGTATGAACGAGTTAAAGAGATTTGAAAATAAAATAACAATGGTGAGAAGTTAACCCATTTTTTAATTATTTTTTTAAAGGTTGATATTTATCATTGCAAAAGAATCAAAATGAGTACGTAAGTGTATCTGTATAAAATGAAAGAATCTTTCACCAATATTTTCTAGATTTTCGTAAAATAATTCTGATAGAATTTCCATGAGAGCCGATGACTCCTCTCTGGAGGATCGAACCTTCCAATGTCATTCATTCTGCCTGATTGTGGCCACTGTCCCATTCTTCAATAACAGTAATTAAAAGTATTAGAACATTGTCCTTATAGTAATCAAGTAGTAATGTACAAAATATTTCTCCATGGGAAAAGTGACACACTTAATCGAATGTTTATGGACCAGAAAATTTATGAAAAGTGAATACGAGAGAATTGTTGTCTTGCATTAAACCTAGTTTTTGAAAAAGCAGAAACTTTCTATATACATATATATATACTATATATATATATATATATATATATATATATATATATATATATATACTATATATATAATATATATATATATATATATTATATATATATACAATATATATATATATATATATATATATATATATATATATATATATATATTTATATATATACATATATATATATATATATATATATATATATATATATATATATATATGTATATGTATGTATAATATATATATATATATATATATATATATATATATATATATATATATATGTATGTATGTATAATATATATATATATATATATATATATATATATATATATATATATATATATATATATATATATATATATGTATGTATGTATAATGTATATATATATATATATATTTATATATATATAATATATATATATATATATATTTATATATACATGTATATATATATATATATATATATATATATATATATATATATATATATATAAATATATATATGTATATATGTATATATATTAAAGCCTTAGAACATTATGTTACATCTCAAAGAGACAGATAAGAGGCAACGTAGATACGAGAGCAACCTATAGTACTGGATGTTCTCACAACATGAAAGAAAATGGAAATGGACATGGACAGTACATATAATGAGAAGGACAGGCGATAGACGGACATTAGGAAGAATAGAATGGTGCCCTAGAGATTGTTAAAGAAGCACGGGAAGGAAAAGATGACGATGGATTGACGAACTAAGAAAGTTTGCCGGAATAGAATGATAGATTGTGATAGAAACACCATAAACAGACTCAAGTGTAAGGACATGTCTGAGGTCTTTGTCCTACAGTGGACGAGCAACAGCTGATGATGATTATATATATATATATATATATATATATATATATATATATATATATATATATATATATATATATAGATATATATCGATATATATATATATATATATATATATATATATATATCGATATATATCTATATATATCTATATATATATATATATATATATATATATATATATATATATATATATATATATATATATTTGGATAAATACTTATCTATATTTATATGCGAATTTGTGTGATATATATATATATATATATATATATATATATATATATATATATATATATATATATATATATATATATATATATATATATATATATATATATATTGTGTGCGTTTGGTTTTGTATGTACATATTTATTTGCCATT
The DNA here is from genome assembly GCF_036898095.1 of Palaemon carinicauda. Taxonomy (NCBI): domain Eukaryota; kingdom Metazoa; phylum Arthropoda; class Malacostraca; order Decapoda; family Palaemonidae; genus Palaemon; species Palaemon carinicauda. The sequence goes on along the minus strand of NC_090744.1, from coordinate 127,095,202 downwards.
TTTATTGCAAAATGCATAGACATAGAATGTGAAACAACTGAAATGGGATATGCAAATGAAATACAAGTAACTAGAAGTTAACCCAAAAGTCAAAATTGACACGTGAGTGCTTTTAGGGAACGAAGCTTTTACCAAAACTTTCGAAATTGCATAAATAAATAAATGAAAAAAAATTCCTATCACACCAAATGAATATTTTAGTTAAGGAAATCGAAGTGTTTATTATTCCTTTTGATGACCTACGGCTGTTAGCTGTTATTAAAATTGTAAAATTTCCCTTGCAGTAATTCTGTGCAAATACCCAGAATAATTATCCTTTGGGAAGGTGTAACACTCGTTCATTTTATAGAACTGAAACTAGACACTTTTAACATTTAATTGAAGAAAACGGATATTATCAAAACATATCTTTTGTCTCCGCCATTCCAGAAATTTTCTAATCCATAAAACTTGAATGAAATCTTCCTCTTCTTTTATGGTAGGAGATGCAGACAAGGAAGAAGAAGAAGATTTCTTAGAAGTTTTATGGGTTAGAATATTTCTGGAAAGGGGAGACAAAAGATATGTTTTGATAATATCCGTTTTCTTCACTTAAATGTTAAAGGTGTCGGGTTTCAGTTCCAGCTTTATGAGAATAGATGCTCACCAGAACGTCAGATGGGCAAACCCAACCCCTCCCCCATTGTGGTGCCTATGCGCAGCAGTGGCCTCCCCAGTAAATTATTTCAACTGATGGCCTCAGGCTGGGATTGATCTGCTGCCATGTAAATGCCAGGCGAATACGTTACCACTGTATTAGAAAGCACTTTGAAAGTGTTTAAATCGTTATGTATTGCTTTGAAAATCTAACCCTGAAGAAAAAAAAAATCTTTTTGCCAAAAATATGTTCTGAATAGAGGACAGGTTGCAAGATCGTAACCTGGACGTGATTTTTTTTTTTTATTTTTTTTTTACATGCAATATAAATCGCTAGTTTATGACTCTTATCATTTCTGTATATTTTTAATTACATCCAGATATTCATCTACTAAATATCTTTGCCGGGAAATCTTTGTTTGATTTACTTTGATAATTGCAAAAATGTATTGAAAAGTAATGGTAACATTTTTAAATAGCAGAATATTTTGAGCAAATCGTGTGCTATTTTACTCTGATACCTTCACAATTGAAGATTAAGGAGCTTATAGTTCATTGTTACTGATTCAAATTGCATATTAGATTTACTTTGATAATTGCAAAAACTTATTCAAAATTAATGGCAACGTTTTTTACTAATGAATATTCATCAAGCTACTATGAATAATTGCATGGTTAAGTTGTAAATAATTAAAAAGGGCTTATAGCATCCTGCTTTTCCAACTTAGTTTGTAGCTTAGCTACTATAATAATAATAGTAATAAAGATTATAATAATAATAACAATGATAATGCTAGAAATTATAATGATAATAATAATAATAATAATGATAATAACAACAACGAAATTTGGAAAAAAAAAATATTACTTTAAAACTTTTTTTTTTTTATAATACTTCATAACGGTAAAGTTGCTACTAAGAAGCTCCCTTTTCAAATGATCTCAGCAAAGTCTACCTTATTGTGTGTGAGAGAGAGAGAGAGAGAGAGAGAGAGAGAGAGAGAGAGAGAGAGAGAGAGAGAGAGAGAGAGATTCTTATTTCTGAATATATACCGTTCCAAATTATTGCGTTGATCGTGGCATCAACATAGTCTTTTAGAGAGAGAAAGAGAGAGAGAAAGATGTTCCTATTTCTGAATATATACCGTTCCAGATTTTGCTCAAGATCGAGCGATCATCTTAATCTTTTAGTGAGAGAGAGAGAGAGAGAGAGAGAGATTTTCTTATTTCTTAATATATACCGTTAAAGATTTTGCATAAGATTGAGCAATAATCGTAGTCTTTTAGAGAGAGAGAGAGAGAGAATTGTTGTTTCTGAATATATACCGTTCCAGATTTTGCATAAGATCGAGCAATAATCTTAGTCTCCTAGAGAGAGAGAGAGAGAGAGAGAGAGAGAGAGAGAGAGTTGTTATTTCTCAATATATATCGTTCCAGATTTTGCATAAGATCGAGCAATCATATTAGAGAGAGAGAGAGAGAGAGAGAGAGAGAGAGAGAGAGAGAGAGAGAGAGAGAGAGAGAGAGAGAATTGTTGTTTCTGAATATATACCGTTCCAGATTTTGCATAAGATCGAGCAATAATCTTAGTCTCTTAGAGAGAGAGAGAGAGAGAGAGAGAGAGAGAGAGAGAGAGAGAGAGAGAGAGAGAGAGAGAGAGAGAGAGAGAGAGTTGCTATTTCTCAATATATACCGTTCCAGATTTTGCATAAGATCGAGCAATAATCTTAGTCTCTTAGAAAGAGAGAGAGAGAGAGAGAGAGAGAGAGAGAGAGAGAGAGAGAGAGAGAGAGAGAGAGAGAGAGAGAGAGAGAGTTGCTATTTCTCAATATATACCGTTCCAGATTTTGCATAAGATCGAGCAATCATATTAGTGTTTTAGAGAGAGAGAGAGAGAGAGAGAGAGAGAGAGAGAGAGAGAGAGAGAGAGAGAGAGAGAGAGATGTATTTTCATAACATAACAACGGCATCAGATCAAATCTCTGTTAAGAATGTGAATCCAATAAAATCCCTTTAGCGGAAGGGACACAAACACTGAAGCTTTTATCTCGCAATTCTGTTTCTCATTTGAACTGATCAAATCGAATGCACCAAATCCACCTTTTCGGCGTTGTGGAATTTTCTCAAAATCACGACAAAGTAGTTTTAGAAGAGAATTGAAACACTTCCTAGGGTTAGATTGCGATTAACAATAGGCCTACTCATTTTTTTTTAATGAGGCGTATTTGCACTGACTCTCTGGGGTGCCCCTTTAGCTCTGAAAAGTTAATTAGGAAAACAATACTCAATATTTTTTTTTAATGAGGAGCATTTGCACTGCCTCTCACGGATGCCCTTTTAGCTCGGAAAAGTTTCATACTACCTGGTTGGTTGGACAAAATAGTTCTAACTAACTAGTAGGAAACTTTTCCTAGATAAAACGGCACCCGTGATAGTCAGTGCAAATGAGCCTCATTAAAAAAAAATTTAGTTTAGACACCTGTTCCGTTAGGAAGTGAAAATGTTACTTCCAAAGCTACAAGGAAAATTGGACTATTGGCTATTCATAGAATCAAACCCATAAAAGATTAATTGATTACATAAGCTGCCGGTAATGATTGATTGATTGATTTGAGGTTTTTTGGCATCCTGACATCTAAGGTCATTGACATCGAGTGCCGGTGAAGAAGTATGAGCATGAGTCTTGGTGATCAAAGAATTGTATTCTTTAAAAAAAAAAAAAAAAAAACTTTCACATTAATTAAACTGTTAAACATTTGCCTTAAACAAACGGTAGATGTCTGGCATCATTTATTCAAGGATTTTTACTGTTTTAAAAACGGATATATTGACGTTGAAGAGTGATATTAAGGCCACTAACCCTTATAAGATAATAACAAAGTAAGGTAAAATTACGGTCGCCTGTATTTTACTGAAATACGGTTGAAAACAGTGTATGTTTACGGAGAATTTCCGATTAAAATTACGGTTTTTTCTAACAGTGTAAAATTCTTTCATTAAGTAAAATAATTTTAAGGGCGTTTAAAGTGAGGTTCTCTGAATGTTTTGATAATATTCTAAAGTGTGAATAATGTGATGTTGTTAAAATAGACGTTGTTTTTATGTTTAAATGACTTAGTTCTCTCCAGATGGAAATTGATAATTATGTAAGGTTTTTGAGAAGTAATAATTTCCATAGAATTCTAGGTAGCATTAGTTTTTCTTCACTTGTAATATCTAGTAGACAGAAGTAAATTATATCGATTATTATTGTTATTATTATTATTATTATTATTATTACTATTATTATTATTATTATTATTATTACCATAACTTACTACCTATTACTTCTAATTCTTCGTGCTTGATCATTTACCCTGAAATATTCACTGCGGAGTTGAGATAAAAACATTGTGCTACGTCGCACACATAGATCCATGAAAAAAAAAAATTTATTGGATATTTAACCCAGTGAGACAGTCAAGCCATTTCATTTAATGATATATTTTCGTATAGGTGAAAAAATAAAAAATTTAACACAAAATCTGTATTCCAGTTTGGCATTATTATTATTATTATTATTATTATTATTATTATTATTATTATTATTATTATTATTATTATTATTATTATTACAAGCCAAACTATAATCCTAGTTGCAAAAGCAAGATGCCATAAGCCTAAGGGCTCCAACAAGGAAAAAGCCCAGTGTGAAAAGAAACAAAGAAGTAAATGAACTACAAGAGAAGTAATAAACAATCAAAATAAACTATACCTATAGAAAAATAAAGAGGAAGAGAAATAAGATTATAATCGTCCAGGAGATTTCAGTTTCATGATTAAACAAACCTCAGTCCTCCTCTTTCCCAAAATTAAGAATATATGAGTAAATTCAAGGACTTATTTTTGTACATTTAATGAATTAGTAAACACTGCTGGACATCTCATTAATATTCTTACTATTCAATGCTTGTAATCTTTTCATAACTTGTGGCCTAATACGCAAGATCAACACAAAATTCATTTTCCACTCTCACAGCATTCCAAATTACATTTTGGCAACCCAGATACAAGCTATACAATTCCTGGTTGCTTGATATTCATAATAGATTTGCGCTGTTTTCTTTTGAGTGCAAGATTTTCTAATCTTGTTATTTGGCCTCATTTTGCAGCGCTGTTATGCAGGAAGGAAAGTTGTGTCACAACCAAAGCGTTTTCCTTCTTATATTGATTTTTTATACGTTGTTTAGGATTCTGTGTCTTTGCTTTACCTGTGTTTCTCTCTCGTGTATGTATGTATGTAATATATATATATATATATATATATATATATATATATATATATATATATATACATATATATATATATATATATATATATATATATATATATATATTTATATGATAGTATATACATTTGAATATTTATAAATGTATATATATGTATGTGTATATATATATATATATATATATATATATATATATATATATATATATATATATATATATATATATATATATATATATATATATGAATAATAGACTTGCGGATTTTCTAAACTTGTTTTTGGCCTCATTTTGCAGCTGTTACTAGTCCACTTCAGATCAAAAACCTCACACATGTCTTTTCAATCGCGTCTGTTTATGGTGGTTTTATAGCTCGTCAATCCATCGTCTTCTCTAGAAGCTCGTCCATAACTCTTATTTGTCTCTGCATTTTCATTGAACATTATTTTAGTTTTACTCATAGTCATTTTCAGTCCTACATTTTTGGTTTTCTCTATTCAAATCTTTTATCATCTTTTGTAATTTTTCTAATGATCCATTAAATAGAACACTGCCATGTGCAAATCTTAAGTTGTTAAGATACGCCCTAGTAATTTTAAATTCTACCTTTTCCCTACATAAATTGTTTAAAGTATATATATATATATATATATATATATATATATATATATATATATGTATATATATATGTGTATATATATATATGTATATATATATATATATATATATATATATATATATATATATATATATATATATATATATATATATATATATATATATATATATATATATATATATAAATTTATATTGATCAGTTGGTATATTGATATATCGATACATCACCTTTATCACTAAAATCAAATGAGACCATAAATTTTCACTTTTTTATTTCTACTTTAAAAGTTCAAATGCGCCCTGATGATTTTTTTTTTTTTTTTTAGGAAAAATCATTTTGAAATATATTACTCTTCCAAAACGGCCTATAAGCCGAACCATTAAAAGGTTATTTTTCTCTTTTCGTACATCACTTTTTTATATATATATATTTTTTTCAGCTTATCAGTAATATTGCTTTCACTAAACTTTTGATCATTTTGTTCATTATTTATTATCAGTTAATTATTTCCGGTAGATCTTGTACATTTATAAGAAATGTTTAAATCAATCATATGACTGATTAGGTTACGTTATTTTTTTTTCTATTAATTTATCTCGATTTTATTATTATTTTTTCCTTTCTCATTCATATTTTTGAAGTTTCATAACAATCACTGTGTTTTACAACCTTTCCATATACTGTATTTGTTATTACCATAATTCCAATACAGCTTTTATGTTGTTTAATTTTGGAAGTATTTTACACGTCTCTGTATTTCCCCTAAAGACATTCTATCAGTTTCGTCTTTGTCTATTAACCAACATTACAATAATTAATTATAATTGTCCTTCCCATCTAAACGAGGCTCCCAAATGTCCTCCATTGATTATTTTCTATTTTGAAAGTATTTTACACATCTACTTTGAATTTCCCACAAATATATCAAATTTTAGCCTTCCTCTAAATCTATGGTTTATTTACCATTATTATAATACAAACTATAATTGTCCCTCCCATTTAAACGAGGCTCCCAAAAATCTTTCTTTTATGTTTTTCTATCTTGAAAATATTTTGCACATCTACTCAGAATTTCCTCTAAAGACATCCTATCAAATTATTTTCCTTTAAATCTATAGTTTATTTACTAACATTACAATATTTAATTATAATTATCCTTCAAATCTGAACGATGTTCCCAAAAGTCCACATTTTATGGTTTTCTATTTTGAAAGGATTTTACACATCTACTCTTAAATTCCCATAAAGATATCAGTTTCATCTTGCTCTAAATCTATGGTTTATTTACTAACATTACAATAATTAATTATAATTATCCTTCCCATGTAAACGAGGCTCCCAAAAGTCCTCACGTTCAGACTGCAGCATCACGGAGACTGTTCTTGGAAACCAACCTTTCTCTCCCTCAATCCCGCATCCCTTAGTAAGTGTCACCGTAAATCCCACCTCCGAAGAGATATAGTAGGGCGGGGCAATTTTGGACACCTTTTTAGTAACCTTTGTACAAAATCTATATTAATAATTTATGACAAAATACCAAACATGTTTTCAAGAGAGGGAGGTCACATCTATAAAAATGGCTTGTTTCATAATCATCAAAGAATTAGAAACTCTCGTATTACAGTAATGAAAAAAATATCTCAGAGGCGAGGCAATTTTGGACCGTGAGGCAATTTTGGACACGCCTGTATCTCCGTTAAGCGCCAACGCTCAGTTGGCCAAACTATGACAATTTGTGGTCCCTATCAATATAAATATGCTAGAAAAAAAAATTATTGACTTACATAAATTTTTGTGTCCGTAATTCAAGATTGTCCAATTTTGCCTCGCCAAGAAAAAAGTGAGAAGTTTGCCTGTCCAATTTTGCCTGACCATGGTTTTGAAAACTGTCCAATTTTACCTTACTGTATGAATATGTAAATCAAACTTTGTATTCGAGCACACAAATATACTTTTATGCATAAATATGCATATATGTGATCATAAAAATTCAAAATAAGACATAAGGGGTGCAGTAAAAGGGGTGTCTGTCCAAGGTGACACCCTAAAAGTGAGTGCTACCCTGAGAGTTACATTGTAAAAAAAAACGTTTCTTTCTAGCTCGATGGTTATGATATGATTTTCTAAAAGTTATTTAATGCTGGGGGCACTTTTAAAGCTGTTGACACTCAGGGGGTGAAACCTTCAAAAAGATTGACCAAAACATGGTAACATCCTCGAGAGGGGTGTCAACCCAAATGCTATAAATATCTAAAAAAAAAAAAAACTACTATATACATTGTTCCTATAATAATTAACATATCCAAATGAAAATTTCAGGAATTGAAATAGAATATATTTTCACTGTTCCTGCTAATTTCCATGTTGATAACTGTCATGTTACCTTTTTGATATGGTGTTAAATGGAGCAACATTAGAGTGAACAGCATGATAGAAACATCAAGGAGGGGCAAAGCTGATCCCACAAACAATATTCGCCCTAAGTTGTACCTATCCATTTTATTCTTATCATTGTTACCTCATACTATGAACGAGCCATCAAAGAGATACTTTTACCTACAAAAGAAAGGGATGCAATCGAAGATTTAAGAAAAAAAGATGAAATGAAGAAAAATAAAAGGAAAAACACAGAGATAGGAACATGACAAATCATGGAAATACAAAGCAACCTAATATCTCTCGATTCTTTAAGAAAAAATGTCTGCAAACACTAACGTAAATACAAAAGAATCTAAGTTGACCAGAGTAGTAAATAGTGACAATTGAACTGCTAGGATAGTCCCGATAGTGAATGATAAGAATTTATTTATACCTAAGATAAAAGAAATAAAAAAGAAATTCAAATTATTTTGGAAGATATTAAGGATCGTCCATTATTTTGCATTGGTAGAGAAGGAGGCTAAGTGACTCGCCTTGAGCTAGATGCTTGAAGCCACTGCCCACATATCATCATCATCTCTTCCCACGCCTATTGACGCAAAGGGCCTCAATTAGATTTCACTAGTCGTCTCTATATTCAGCTTTTAATTCAATACTTCTCCAATCACAATATCCTACTTCATGCTTTATAGTCCTGAGTCTTCCAACTCTTCTAGTTCCTTGTGGAGGCCAGTTTAAACTTTGGTGAACTAATGTCTCTCAGGGAGAACAAAGAGCATACCCAAACCATCTCCATCTACCCCTCACCATGATCTCATCCACATGTGGCGCTGAGTAATCTCTCTTAGTTTCATTTCTAATCCTGTCCTGCCATTTAACACCCAATATTCTTCTGAAGGCTTTGTTCTCAAATCTACAAAATGAGGTTCATTAATATACCAAGATTCACGACCATACAGTAACACCGATCTCACTAAACTGATATATAGCTTGATTATTATATGTAATTTTAGGCGACCTGATTTCCAAATTTGACTTAACCTAGCCATCCTCTGATTTGCTTTTTTCAATCTTTCATTAAACTCAAATTCTAAAGCTCCTATATTAGATATCATAGTTCCTAAATATTTAAATAATTCTACCTCATTAATCCTTTATCCTTCCAAAGATATTTCATCTTCCATTGCATATTCCGTTCTCATCATGTCTTTCTTCTATTTATCTCGAGCCCAACCTCATGGGATTTTTCATGCATTCTGGTAAGCAAGCTTTCCAAGCCCTGTGGTGTTCTGCTAATTAGGACAGCGTCATCAGCATACTCAAGGTCTCCTAATTTTCTGTTACCAATCCAGTCCAATCCTTCTCCACCATCCCCAACCGATCTATGTATTACAAAATCTATGAGGAGGATAAACAACATAGGTAACAACACATTCCCTTAGAGTACTCCACTTTTCACTGGAAACTCGTTTGATAAGACGCCACTAACATTAAATGTGCATTTGCTATGCTTATGAACAGACAATTAAATTTACATATTTGAGAGGAACTCCATAATGTCGCAGGACTCTCCTCAAAATTTGCCAGAGCACATAATGAAAAGCTTTTTCATAGCCCACATATACCATCAAAAGTGGAATTCTATGTTCTACATATTGCTGTACCACATGTCTTAAACGAAAATTTGGTCAGTACAACTTCTACCTTTTCTAAATCCTGCTTGTTCATCTCTCAACTTTTCATCAATCTTTCTCTCTAGTCTCTTTAGAATGAGCATTCTATATATTTTCATGACAGCTGATGTAAGTGTGATGCCTCTGTAATGACTGCAATCAGTCATATCTTTTTTTGTCGTTTTCACCAGCACTCCTAGCTCCCATACATAAGGCTTTGCCTCTTTACACCACACTCTACAAAATAATCTTGTAGGTAATCTGGGAGTCACTTCATTTTCAGGCAATATCATCTCAGCAGCTATTCCTTCGTATCCAGGGGCTTTCCATCTTTGGATTTTTTTTTTAAAGAATAGCTTCGACTTCAAACACACCTAATTCATTCATGGGCACATCAAGGTCTTCATCAGTTTCAGGTATATCAACCAAATTATTCCCTTCGTATTTCCTATTCATGAGCTCACTAAAGTGTTCAATCCAACGTTACTTTTCTTCATGTTCTTTTGTTATAACAGATCCATCTTTCTTTTTGATGGGTATATGCTTCTTTTTTTCCCGTAGAGATTTCATTAATAATTCCAAGAGCAATTCCTACAACAAAGCCACTCCCTGAATTCATAGCTTTGTCAGCCTCATCTGCTCTCCTGTCTAAATATTCTCTCCAATCATTCCTGATATTCTTTTGACCTCGCTATCAATACTGAAATACTTGGCATGCTCTACCTTGTAATTTTCATTACTTCCTCGAAAATTTTAAGAAATCGATTTCTTTCTTTGTCTTCTTTTTATAGTATCCCTAGTATCATTTGATATCCATGGTTTTCTCCTTGTAACTGCATGTCCCAAAACTTCGTCTCTTAAAGTCTTTTAAGACTGTAAATCGATTCCTACATTCAGTTACAAAGATTTCTGTGCTCATGTTCTAGAAGCTTAGTTGTATCAAATTTAGGTATTATATCTACATTTCTGTTGGGTTCTTTCAGTTTTAATATTTGTGTGGCAATGGGGAGCTGGTGATCACTACCAATAACTGCACCTCTATAGTTTGTTACATTTCCCAGAGTCCTCCTTCTCTCTTTATCAATGGCTATGTGATCTATTGGATCTTCTCGTGCTGGAAAAGAGTACCTCCAGTAAAAAGATTGTTTGTTGAACAATAACTTATAAAATGTGCCCCATTTTCATTTGTAACTTCGCCAAGAACCTCAACACGCATCACATTTTCTATCCCTTGATTATTCCTTCCAACTTTAGCATTGAAGTCATTAATCACAATTTTCATATCTCTTTAGGTTCTCAACTATTATACTCTGCAGTTCTTCACAGTATTCATCTTTCCTTTCTTCAGGGGAATCATTTGATTCGCCTTGGAAGATGGAATCTTCGGGATCTTGAACCTTTCTGTGAAGCCTCTTCCCATTTTGCTCGGCGGGCATGCTGTCATGCGTTTGCAGGGAGGGGAACGGTGCAATTTTAACCTGTGAAAAAGTTTTCATTCTTTTTGCCTCTCGCGCGAGTGCGAAGGAGAGTACTGGAGGGTTGGCGCACAGGATGCTGCTGGTGCTCAGTTTCTGCTGAAGCACAGTTTTTGGTGAAGGCGCAGACAAGCGCTGGCGCGCAGGAAACCAATGCGTAGGGTGAATATACAAAGAATAGGCCAGACTATTTGGCCTCTATTTTGAGGTACCTTACTTCTAGCATTAGAGGCTCTTTGACCTTTTATTTTGAGGTGCCATACTTCCAACATTAGACGATATTTAAGCTCTATTTTGAGGTGGCATACCTTTAGTATTAAGGGCTCTATGACCTCTATTTTGAGGTACTATAATCTTAGCATTATATGTTCTTTGATCTCTAATTTGAAGTGCTTTACCTCTAGCATTAGAGGCTCTTTTATCTCTATTTTGAGGCTCCTTACTTTTAGCATTAGAGGCTCTTTAACCTCTATTTTGAGGTTCCTTACTTTGAGCATTAGAGGATTTTTTTACCTCTATTTTGAGGTTCCTTACTTTGAGCATTAGAGAGTTTTTTTTACCTTTATTTTGAGGTTCCTTACTTTGACCATTAGGGGGTTTTTTACCTCTATTTTGTGGCTCCTTACGTTTAGCATTAGAGGCTCTTTGACCTCTATTTTGAGACTGCTCACTTTCAGCATTAGTCTCTTTGGCCTCTATTTTGAGGCTCATTACTTTTAGCATTAAAGGCTGTTTGACCTCTATTTTGAGGCTCCTTACTTTGAGCATTAGAGGGTCTTTGACCTCTATTTTGAGGCTCCTTACGTTTAGCATTAGAGGCTCTTTAACCTCTATTTTGAGACTGCTCACTTTTAGCATTAGTCTCTTTGACCTCTATTTTGAGGCTCCTTACTTTTAGCATTAGAGGGTCTTTGATCTCCATTTTGAGTCTCCTTACGTTTAGCATTAGAGGGTCTTTGGCCTCTATTTTGAGGCTCCTTACGTTTAGCATTAGAGGCTCTTTGACGTATATTTTGAGGCTCCTTACTTTTAGCATTAGAGGCTCTTTGACCTCTATTTTGAGACTTCTCACTTTCAGCATTAAAGTCTCTGACCTCTATTTTGAAGATCCTTACTTTTAGCATTAGAGGGTCTTTGACCTCTATTTTGAGGCTCCTTACTTTTAGCATTTGAGGGTCTTTGACCTCTATTTTGAGCCCCCTTACGTTTAGCATTAGAGGGTCTTTGACCTCTATTTTGAGGCTTCTTACTTTTAGCATTAGAGGGTCTTTGAGCTCTATTTTAAGGCTCCTTACTTTTAGCTTTAGAGTCTATTTGACCTCTATTTTGAGGCTCTTTGCGTTTAGCATTAGAGGGTCTTTGACCTCTATTTTGAGGCTCCTTACTTTTAGCATTAGAGGGTCTTTGACCTCTATTTTGAGGCTCCTTAGTTTAGCATTAGAGGTTTTTTTACATCTATTTTTAGGCTTCTTACTTTTAGTATTAGAGGCTCCTTGACCTCTTATTTTAAGGGTCCTTACTTTTAGCATTAGAGGGTCTTTGACCTCTATTTTGAGACTCCTTTTAGCATTAGGGGGTCTTTAACCTCTATTTTGAGGGTCCTTTAAGCATTAGAGGGTCTTTGACCTCTATTTTGAGGCTCCCTGCGTTTAGCATTAGGCCTAGATGGTCTTTGACCTCTGGTTTGATGTTCCTTACTTTTACCATTAGAGGCTCTTTAACCTCTATTTTGAGGCTCCTTAGGTTTAGCATTAGAGGGTATTTGACCTCTATTTTGAGGCTCCTTGCTTTTAGCATTAGAGGGTCTTTGACCTCTATTTTGAGGCTGCTCGCTTCTAGCATTAGAGTCTCTTTGACCTCTATTTTGAGGTTCTTTACTTTTAGCATTAGAGGCTCTTTGACCTCGGTTTTGAGGCGCCTTACATTTAACATTAGAGGCTCTTTGACCTCTATTTTGAGGCTCCATACTTATTAGTACAGCGGCATAGCAGACCAATTGTTCAAATTGGTCTAAAAGCACCAAAATTGGCACACATGTAGATTAATATATTCTAAAAATTTTTGATATGGAGGCATTCATGATTAGCCCTTAGGAAGATATGGCGGCCATTGTTCAAAATGGCCGCCATTTAACATTAGCGTCATTACATAGACTTCATTATGTGTCGTTAGTTTGGTGCTAGATGGGCCAAAATTCCCTTTTTTTACATCAGAATTAACATCAATAAATGTTTAACAGATATTTAGATGAATCTTCTCAAAAATGGCCCCCAAACTGGCCGCCATTTTGTGGAAAAAGTGGACATCTGATGAAGATTTCAATACTCAATGACATAATACCTCTAATAACCAGTACCTGATTTCAGGAACACACTTTAATTGCTCAAGTTGCTTTTTTATTTCAAATTGCTGGCAAAATTGCTAGTCAAAATAATACACAGAGTACGGGAAGTTTACAGTATGGTCAGATTGTAGTTATATAGTCGACCAAAAGCCCAGTCTCTAGGCACAGTACTTGTGTAATCCTGCAGTACATACATGTAATACAATAACGTAGATTTTGCCACACTATGTTAATTATGATTCCGAACTTTTCAAATCTGGTCACCAGAATTATGAATGTCTACAGATCATAATGTTGGTTAGCAAGTTTTCTGTCCCAATCTACTGGCATTCGCCTTCACAGAAACATAGACCAGTGCATTGCAGTGAAGCGTTCTTGCACTTGCAGCGGTTTTTGCAGCCTTTCTTGCATCCGCAAGACACCAGCTCATAGCAGGCCTTGGATGCCTCAGGGAGTGTGGTCCAGAGTGGTGTGTAGAGCCCATCATCACTCCGATGTCTTCAAACATATATCGACGAACTATCTGTGCAGCACGCGCAAGGTGAACTGCCTCAGTGTCACAGTCTTGCTCGCAGGCTTTGCCTAGCGCTTCACCAATGTCTTCATCAAACGCTAGTAAAACATCTCGGCCTTTGCTGTGGGATCTCAGGCCTGGTATCTGGGCTAACAGGCGCTCTTTCAGCCTTGTGCTATTAACTTTCTGGCACAAAACAACCCCGAGCTGTTCCATTCTTGTTGTGTATAGCTTTACAAGTTCTGTGAGTCTGAAGACTGGGGTGGTGCCCTCTTCTAGGTGGGTTTCCTCGATATACAGGACCAGTTCAGCCAGTACGATTCTTGACATTACACCTTCATGGTCAGTTTTCTGCTCGGCTTCTACAGTGGTCTTTGCACGATAGTAAAGAGCCAACAAACACTTGGAATGGTACTTGGCCTCCAGAGCCACCATATCACCCATGCTGAGCCTGGCTATGAGTTCATTGTCCCCAACTTGCGCTGCACACTTCCGTACGCGTGTGTCCACCTGGAAGGTTGTTACTTCATGTAGGGTCTCTGTGCCAGACTTTCCACAGAAAAAGCAGGAGGTGCCGCTGGTAGTGGCTTCTGAAGAGTGTGTTCTGGCGCGCTTGGCCTGGACATTGTCAGTACTATCAAATGCTGAGCTGCTTGCGATGCGTCTCTTCTCTGCTCTTCGTAGCATTGTGTTATTGTATTTGAGCATACATGTTTTATGCCACTTGGCCTGGTGGGCAACCATTGTCGCCTCAACACCTTGTCCTTCATCTAGTCTCTGTAACTGAACAGTTCTTGGCAGTTCTCCGAGTTCATCAAATTTGACCAAGTTTGCAGCCATTGTCGTGTATCCACTCCCAGGGTCTCGGCGTTTAGACAGTACTGGGCAGACAAGTGACTCTGTTGTCTCCTCTTGACATACAAGACACAGCTTCCAGTTTGTCTCAGGAGGTGTTGTGGGAGTACGTTGCTCAAAAGTATCGACCAGTTGGAACTTCTTTGCCATGGCTGCAGTCTGGAACAACGCGTCTCTGATGTCAGGTGGTGCTGCTGCTGCCTCACCTGCAAAGACACAAAACACCACCATGTTACCACAAGTTACTACTACAAGCACCATGACTATCAACACTATACTATTACTGCAGCCGCCGTCACTGCCACCAACGCTGCCGCTGCAAAGTAAAATTCATTTTCTTGTGAAATGGTAGCCAAATTATTTGGTAAGCACAGAAGTATGTGTAATTGTACAATACTTATCACCTCTAGCACACTTATCACCTTTAGCATCCACAAAAAGACAAATTATGGTACATATTCAATGACGCTAACGGTAAATAGCGGCCATTTTGAAAAATGGCCGCCAAATGTGCTACGGGGAGAATCTTGAATGCCTCCATATCCAAAATTGTTCAGAATGTATTAATCCACATGTGTGCCAATTTTGGTGCTTTTAGAACAATTTGAACAATTGGTTTCATATTTCTTACTATGCCGCTGGGCTATATAGCATTAGAGGCTCTTTGAACTTTATTTTGAGGCTCCTTACTTTCAGCATTAGAGGCTCTTTGACCTCTATTTTGAGGCTGCTTACTTTCAGCATTAAAGGGTCTTTGCCCTCTATTTTGAGGCTTCTTATGTTTAGCATTAGAGGTTCTTTGACCTCTATTTTGAGGCTCCTTACTTTTAGTATTAGAGGGTCTTTGACCTCTATTTTGAGGCTCCTTATTTTTATCATTAGAGGCTCTTTGACCTCTAATTTGAGGCTCCATACTTATAGCATTAGAGGCTCATTGACCTCTATTTTGAGGCTCCTTACTTTTACCATTAGAGGCTCTTTGACCTCTATTTTGAGGCTCCTTAGGTTTAGCATTAGAGGGTATTTGACCTCTATTTTGAGGCTCCTTGCTTTTAGCATTAGAGGGTCTTTGACATCTATTTTGAGGCAGCTCACTTTTAGCATTAGAGGCTCTTTGACCTCTATTTTGAGGCTTCTTACGTTTAGCATTAGAGGCTCTTTGACGTATATTTTGAGGCTCCTTACTTTTAGCATTAGAGGTTCTTTGACCTCTATTTTGAGGCTCCTTACTTTCAGAATTAGAGGCTCTTTGACCTTTATTTTGAGGCTCCTTACTTTGAGCAATGGAGGGTCTTTGACCTCTGTTTTGAGGCTTCTTACGTTTAGCATTATAGGGTCTTTGACCTCTATTTTGAGGCTCCTTACTTTTAGTATTAGAGGTTCTTTGGCCTCTATTTTGAGGCTCCTTACTTTTAGCATTAGAGGGTCTTTGACCTCTATTTTGAGGCTCCTTACTTTTAACATTAGAGGTTATTTGACCTCTATTTTGAGGTGCTATACTCTAGCATTAGAGTTTCTTTGACCTTTATTTTAATCCCCTTACCTCTAACATTAAAAGCTCTTCGACCTTTATTTTTGGATGCTTTATTTCTAGCACTAGAGGCTCTTTGAGACCTTTGTTTTAAGGCGACTAACCGCTAATAGTAAAGGCTATTTGACCTCAGTTATTAGGTGACTTACCTCTACAATTAAAGGCTATTTTTTATACTTCATATAATGCCTTTCCTTTTCTATTCTCTTCTGTCTTTTATAGTTTTTCAAGATCTTCTTTGCTGAATTCGCCAGTCTCCTTCGAGATTTCAAGAGACATTTCAATGCTGTTTGTCCTCGGTTCGTCAGATTCCTCGGAGAAATCGATGGCTTTCATGTATTTACCTATAAGGGCGATGGGTAAAGACATGGATGCCATTGATTTCTCGGCATACACTATACGCCATCATACTAAAGTCAACGAAGAGCAACACAGTATATTTACCAATGCCGTCCTGATATGTTCTATCTTCAATGCCGAATTTGGAAGAAACACGTAGCTCCCCACTTTGAACCAATGCAATCCAATTATAGGACATCGCTAAACTGCAAGCAAATTATCCTTCAAGGCGCTTACATTATGATCTTAAAAGCTCGCCAACTTCGGCACCACCTATCCAAACTATCTGTAGATGAAGGTGTTCCGAATAGCCTCCAGTTCATCCTGCAGCTGTAACAAAATTCTCAGTCAGTTACCAGTTCCGCCAGGACGTGAGCTCTTTAAGTAAAGTGAAATCCTCCTCCCAATGTTCACTGCATAAACTTCCATAGCTACAGTACATTCAGATCGTGAGGTGTTGCAAGGTATGTTTAAAAAAAAAAGAGAGAGAGAGATCAGGTCTTCAGAAGTCTTTTGGAATCCGTGGCGGAGCCGTTCAGAACTGCTGCGGGAAGATTCCGTTCTGGAGTCATTCAGAACTCTATGCTAAGTCTACGGTTATTTCTTCTGAAGTCATTTGGAGAGGAGATTCAGGAAGATTTTCTTCCGAAATCTTTCAGAGATTTCTGGAATCATTCAGAATTCCATGCTAAGTCTATGGTAATTTATCCTGAATCCTTTTGGAGATGCACGAAGATTTCTCCCGAAGCCGTTTAGCACTCGTGAAAAATTCTCTTTTTTCTCTTGTTTCAATAGGCCCTAATAACTAATAATAATAATAATAATAATAATAATAATAATAATAATAATAATAATAATAATAATAATGATGATAATGAGAATAATGAATTACGTGATTTGATTTACAGCTCCGTGAAGATTCCGTTCTGGACACATTCAGAACTTTATACTAAGTCTACGGCTATTTCTTCTGAAGAAATTTGGAGATTCAGGGTTTTCATTCGAAGTCGTTCAGATTCGCATCTGGAATCATTCAGAATTCCATGCTAAGCCTATGGTAATTTCTTCTTAATCCATTTGGAGAACCACGATTTTCTTCCGAAGCCATTTAGAACTCGCGAAAAA
The DNA here is from genome assembly GCF_036898095.1 of Palaemon carinicauda. Classification (NCBI taxonomy): domain Eukaryota; kingdom Metazoa; phylum Arthropoda; class Malacostraca; order Decapoda; family Palaemonidae; genus Palaemon; species Palaemon carinicauda. The sequence continues at coordinate 127,077,446 of NC_090744.1, read as the reverse complement.
TTCTCTTTTTCTCTGGTTTAAATAGGCCCTAATAACTCATAATAATAATAATAGTAGTAGTAGTAGTAGTAGTAGTAGTAGTAGTAGTAGTAGTAGTGATAATGATAATAATAATTTGAATAATAATAATGATGATTAATAATAATAATAATAATAATAATAATGATTAATAATAATAATAATAATAATGATGATTAATAATGATAATAAAAATAATAATAATAATGATGATGATTAATAATAATAATGATAATAATAATAATAATGATTAATAATAATAATAATAATAATAATAATAACAATGATTAATAATAATGAACCGTGATTTGATCTACTGCTCCGGGAAGATTCAGTTCTTGAGTCATTTAGAACTCTATGCTAAGTCTACGGCTATTTCTTCTGAAGCCATTTGGAGATCGACGAAGATTTTCTTTCGAAGCCGTTTAGGACTCGCGAAAAATTCTCTTTTCCTCTGGTTTCAATAGGCAATGATAATAATAATAATAATAATAATAATAATAAGTTTTGTAAGTAACAATCTGCTACCTACAGCTCTCCATTTGGTTAATGCCTTTTCTGCTCTTGTCATCATCATTATTCATACCCTTTCTCTTCTAACTTCATCTGTTCCTTAGGGCCAAGATATCCAAACTATATTTCATAAATTCATTCTCTACTAGCTGTAACTTTCCATTTTGATTCATGGTTCTAACATTTCAATTACCAATTTTCAATTTTTCTTTAGTATTTTCAAACCGGGAGTTTCTTAGCAACCCACTACGGCCGGGACTGGGGGCAATTCTTTCATTTTCGCTTTCCATAGACTGACTAAATCCATAGAGGATTCATAGACTAAATTCATCGAAGAATAGCTAGTTTTTTAGTGATGCGCAGTGCCTATCTAAATAAGGCAAGTGACCCCTGCCGGTCCATACTAATTCCAGTAAGATCAACTGCCGGGCATTAGAAGTAGAGGAGTATTCAGAGCACCAAACGGATACATACCTTTTTCAAATTGCAGATGGAATTAATGGTTCTTTATTTATGGAACCCCTGCCTCAAAGAGAATGTTTAGTGCCATATTTAAAAGAACTGAAGCTGTTTTTTGAGCATTCGGTTGAATTAAATAGACCCGTCATATATTCAAGCATTTAAATTGTCACCTTTGTTTCCAATTTTGTACTTGTCCCTATTTTCTCATTAGTAATAGGTTTGATTATCATTTTTCTATGAAAAGAAAACTTTTTCTTTTTTATTTTCTTATAAATCAATATGATTTTCTATTGAAATATATGATAGAAAATATTTTCAAAGAACTATCATTTATCTATATTTCTAATTAAAATTATTAAGATATATATATATATATATATATATATATATATATATATATATATATATATATATATATATATATATATATATAGATAGATAGATAGATAGTTTACAGAATCTTTTACTTATTAACTTAACATTATGAATTGATGTTTTTTTTAAATTAAGCGTCCAGAATTGCCTTACCATTTTTCCAGGCGAGGCAAAATTGGACACTAGATATTCCATATTTTTTCATTCATTTTTTTATTTCAAACCTTCCTTTAGCATCATCCACTAATTTGTTTTTAGAAAAAATAATTTCATGTATTATTTCTGAGAAACCCTAAAAGGAAGGTGAGGCAATTATTGGACACCCATATTCAACAATTTATGTAGGGGTACTTAATACTTTTTAAAAACCAGACATACTAATATTTATAAAGTAGAAGGTTGGGCAATTTCTAATAGCATTATAGTTTTCGAAAATTATAAATAGTTTTAGAGATATTGTATCTGTCCAATATTTGCCTTACTTGTCCAAAATTGCCTGTGTCCAAAATTGTCTTACCCTACTATATAAATTTCGGTCCCCTAGCGAATGGAGTTACACGGATCAATGAAGGCGTTTCGCGGGGTCGAAGTCAAGGTCACAGTTTTCCATTAAAGACGTTTTAAAGTTGAAGAGATGCAACTTTTAGCTTTATTATTATTATTATTAATATTATTATTATTATTAATATTATTATTATTATTATTACCTGTCTTTCTATTCGGCCTAATATGATATTTTTAAAGGTTTTATATATTGCAGAGAGTAAACTTATTTGTCGGTAATTTTTTTCTAGGCTTTTTGTGAATTAGTATAATGATGAAGATTTCCCAAGCTGTAGGCATAGAACTTTCTGTAGTCGTTTTGTGTAAATTTCAGCAAGTTAGACTATAATGAAATCTCTATTTATTATTAATTCAATTGTTAGACAATCTTCTCTTGATGCTTTACCTCTTTTCATGCCTTTCAATGCTTTCTTTACTTGTCCTATTGTTACGTTTGTTACCGGCTCAGATGTCTCATTATTTCTTTCGGCAAAGTTATTTCTTATGTCACTATTGTATTTCATTTTATAGAAATGCCCTGCAATTTTTATCACTCCATCTCTTTTGGTGATAATACTTCCGTGTTCATCCTTTGAAGCAAACATCTGTTGGCTCCCTGTTATTATTATTATTATTATTATTATTATTATTATTATTATTATTATTATTATTATTATTATTATTATTATTATTATTATTACTTTCTTAGCTACAACCCTAGTTGGAAAAGCAGGATGCTATAAGCCCAGGGGCTCCAACAGGGAAAATAGCAAGTCTTTTCATCGTTAAGCAGTGATAAAATCATTTATCGTCTGACACAGAAAAAAACTCTTCATTATGATTTTTTTATTTTTTAAGCAATGGTTCATTACGCTAACTCCTGTTTGGTAATGTAAAATGTAATAATGTCAAGTATTTTAACTTTTGATAACCCTCTCGGAGGAAGTGCTGTAATGTCAAGTGTTACAATTTTCGACAGCCCCTAAGATTCAACAGATATTTTGAAGTAGCGATAATGAGTTTGCCTGTAATTCTGTGTCAGATGTTTCATTGTAACAATGACCTTTAGATAACTTGATATTATTTGGGAATATATCTCAGGAGTAATTTCTATTTTCCATGACATTACGCGGATGACTGGAAAAGTGATGACATAATGATATAGACATTTGTAAAGACATTTTTGCCATGTCATAGTGAAGTAATTGGTCACGATTTTCTCTATCAATTAATTCAATTAATACTGTTTGTAATTCAAATTGATAAACTATCTAGTGACTATCTTAACCGAAAGGACGTACCAGTATTTGTAAATAATAATAATAATAATAATAATAATAATAATAAATGATGATTATGATAATAATAAATCACTAAGGGATAGGTAAATAGGTATGTACAGTTAAACTCGGGAATTGCACCCTGACATACCATTTCTGCCCGGCGATTAACCAATCAGCTAGTGATTAGAGAAGATAGAGGCGGTGGGCAACAAAGACTCCACTTTTATTTTACATTCACCAAAGACTCCACTTTTATATTTCATGAAACCAAGGATCAATTGTTTATTTGATGCAACAAAGTATCAACTCTATATTTCATGTAACAAAGACTCCACTTTATATTTCATGCAACAAAGGACCCACTTTATATTTCATGCAACAAAGACTCCACTTTTATATTTCATGCAACAAAGTATCAACTCTATATTTCATGTAACAAAGACTCCACTTTATATTTCATGCAACAAAGGACCCACTTTATATTTCATGCAACAAAGACTCCACTTTTATATTTCATGCAACCAAGGATCAATTGTTTATTTCATGCAACAAAGGATCAACATTATATTTCATGCAACAAAACCTAATTATAACACGTGCCCCAAAGAAACTTTCCTGTCCGAGATGAAACAAGAGAGAAAACCAAAGGTGTTTGATGATGGGAGAACAAAGCAAAACATTGGCAGCTCTATGATTGCTTTCATGCACGAGAGAAGTAAAGTGTAAGTTTCTTTGACGATGAATAATTCTTTGATGTATAATACGTTCCTTGTGATTTTAACATCCAACGCTAAAGTTTGTTGCAATCGATCTCATGTGATGTATTCTAGATAGAAATCTAGAAATAGCACCAGCCACCCGTTGAGATTCTACCGCTAGAGAGTTATTGGGTTATTTGACTGGTTAGATAGTACTTCACTGGATCCCTCGGGTTACAGCTCAGTTTTCCTTTGCCCACATATACAATGAATAGGCTGACGTCTTCTTTCCACATTCTCCACTTTCCTCATACGCTTGACAACTCTATGATAACCGAACAATTCTTCTTCACTATAAGGGTTAACTACTGCATTGCAATTGTTCAGTGGCTACTTTCCACTTGGTAAAGGTAAAGACGCTCTTTGATTATGGTAAGCAGCTCTTCTAGGTGAAAGACACTCCGAAATCAAACCATCTTGGGTACTTCCATAGGCTCAGTATCATGGTTTCCCACCGTCTATGGTTAGAGTTCTCTAACTTGATGGTACACTCAGACGCACTTTTCTATCATATTCCTTACTTCATTTCCTTACTGGGTAAATTTCCATATTGTGGACCTTGGGCTTAAAGCATCCTGCTTTTCCAAGTATGGGTTGTAGCTTAGCAAGTAATAATAATAATAATAATAATAATAATAATAATAATAATAATAATAATAATAATGATATATCTGATGACGTGATATTTTTTCCTCATGTCGTTGAAGGACATTGTATAATATTTCATTGTTCATTGTGGTTTTTAATTGGTCCCCTTACAGCACCAGATATGTTAACCTTTATATCTTTTTTTTATTGGTACAAGTGAGTCAAACTATTCCTATTAACCATGTATTTATTATATTACGCGATTAATTACTTAGGAATATAAGCCAAAGATACTCAAATGAATAATGCATATAATGAAAATATTGCAAAAGGTAAAAAGCCTATTAATCATCAAAATGGTAAAAGATAATCAACTTAAAGTTATTAACATATTAAATGTAATATACTTAAACTAGTTGTTGATAACAGAAATATTTAAAAGATAGGGATTCTAATGGTAAGATTATAAGAAAATTTAACACACTACAAAAATGGTAAATAGAAACAGGATTATATAAAAGATCCAAAACTTGATAGTTGATAATTACAAATTGTGGGTAGAGATAATTATTACTTAATAATAAGAAAATTAATTGAGAGATATTCAACCTATTGACTAAAAACTGAAAAAAAAAATTCTAATATGTCCCATTGTTGACGTAAGAAATAAACTAGAAATGCTCCACTTCTTGTGATCTCTAGTTACTTTAATTGCATTTAAAGCTGATAATTTTTTCTTATCAAATATACTTATAGACTTTCTTTTTTATGAGGAAAAGATTTTTTTCACGAAAAATATATATTGATTTTTGACAAATGAAAAATTGCATATACTGTATATATATATATATATATATATATATATATATATATATATATATATATATATATATATATATATATATATATATGTAAAGAGGAAAAGAATGTTTATATTTACTTTTTGACAAATTAAAGACTGCGTGTGTGCATATATATATATATATATATATATATATATATATATATATATATATATATATATATATATATGTGTGTGTGTGTGTGTGTGTGTGTGTGTGTATGTGTGTGTGAAAAAAGACAAAAGAATATATCTACTTTTGACAAATGGAAAACAGCATATATATGAATAAAGGAAACTGTATGTATTCACTTTTTGGCAAATGAAAAATTGCATATATATGAAAAGAGGAAAAAGAAAACATTTGCTTTTGACAAGTGAAAAACTTCATGTATATGAAAAGACGAAAAATAATGTATCTACTTTTGACAAGTTGAAAATTGCATGATATGAAATATCCTACCACCAGGGGAAAAAAGAATAAAAAAAAATAAATAGGAAATAAATAGTAAATCCAACAACGCAATTTAGCAGTTATACTAATTAGATTCATTTGCTATATTTTCCAGCCGGGAAGCCATGATGTGTTTTCACGGGTTTTGCAATCTCATTAAAAAGTATATATATATATATATATATATATATATATATATATATATATATATATATATATATATATATATATATATATGTATGTATATATATATATATATGTATATATTTATATTTTTTTTATATATATGTTGATGTACGTTCTGCGAGTTCTTTTAAGGTGTATAAACAATCTTCAATATTATAAACTAGCGTACGCGACCCGTCAAAAATGATGGCTAAATATTTATATAGATATGCACGCACACGTACTCCCTCTGTCATCAGGGTATGACTACTCTCCCGCTCCCTACTCGAAGGATGGGGAGAGCTGAGCTTGACCAATAATGATAATAATAATGATAAATGAAAATTATATTGAAAGCACCATTACAAGCAATATATAACAGCATAAGTAAACCTGAATTAATGAATTAATTTTAGGCAAAATTGAGATAGTCAATTTCACGGCCAAAGCAAATTAATTCTTCGAAATATTCCCCCAAGAAAATCACGTACATTTGACTCCAAGCAAGTTCAAAATAGAGTAATGTTTCTTCTTCGCTTGATATTATTACTAACAGTTTCTATAGGTTATATATGAATTTTTTTTTTTTTTTTTTTTTTTTTTTTTTTTTTTTTTTAGTGTTCTTGAAATATTTTTTATTAATTGTTAATTGCTTTTCTTATTTCCGTGTTTCCTTTCATCACTGGGCTATATTTTACCAGTTGGAGCCCCTGGGCTTATTGCGTCCCGCTTTTCCAAGTAGGGTTGTAGTTTAGCAAGTAATAATAATAATAATAATAATAATAATGATAATAATAATAATAATAATAATAATAAATCTGGAACCCCACACTAAAAAACACCAGTCTCTGTCGACTGTAATTCTCTCTCCCCCCCCCCAACCAATTAATAATAATAATAATAAAAATAATAATAACAATAATGATAAATGAAAATTGTATTGAAAGCAAGAACCATTCCAAGCAATATATAACAGCATAAGTAAAGCTAAATTAATTAAGGAATTTTAGGCAAATTTGAGATATTTAACTTCACTGCCAATGCAAACTAATTCTTAGAAATATTCCCCCAATAAAATCACGTACATTTGACTCCTAGCAAGTTCAAAATGGAGTGATGTTTCTTCTTCGCCTGATGTTGCAACCATCCGGGTAAGCAATTGCAAGAAAGTCTATCGAATAACATCTTTACCTGAAATAGGAAATTTGAGATTCAGGGAAGATCACGTTTTGGGCCTTCTGAAGAAATGGAGTCTTTTGCTGAATGCGAATCTCAAATACCTTTTGGGTCATATCATTTATGGACGTCTTAGGAGTCGTGTTCGCCTTTTATTTCATCTTTTATTATGAAATGCACATTTACGATCTTACAATTTATAGCATATATACATCATAGTATATTTACATAAATAATATTTTATTTTGTATAAACTGTATATACAATTGAAATTTTTACTATTTACCTAATACAATCTTACTATTTATAACATATACATCATAGTATATTTACATGAATAATTTTTTATTTTATATAAACTGTTTTTACAATTGGAATTTTTACTGTTTATCTAATACAATCTTATTATTTATAACATATATACATCTTAGTATATTTACATAAATATTTTTTTATTTGACATATACTGTATATCCAATTGCAATTTTTACTCTCTATCTAAATATGTTTTTAAATGAAAAATATATCGACTCGTGAATACTTTTTCAATATAAGTTTTAAATCCTATTTTATTTATATTAAACGTATTTAGAATATCGTATGAAAAACTAATGGAAAAGAGAAGACAAATTTTAATACCTTTTTTTAGCTCAAGTAGGAATAGAAGATACTGCTATTAAAATCATTCTTTCCAGGAAATTGAAATATTCTGCAAATATTCAACGAATCCATTTTCATTAATTTACAGATCACTTTTTTTCCATGAATGGCTGGGTGATGATCTGCCTCGCTTTTATTTCTTCATATGAAATTATTTTATTCCTGAATGGAGGAAAAAAATTGTCCCATCTATTGATGCTGGTCGAAGAGTCAATGAGCAGACCCATTCGCTTCATTATATTCAATTTCAGTAATTGGAAGGTATGAAAAAAGAGCTGGTTCTTCATGAAACAGAAAAAGGCTTCGGGAACATTTCTTCACACCATTCAGTAATTATGATTAATATTTCGGGTATTCATTTCTTTGCTTCGACTTTGAAAGGGAGATTTAAATTCAATTTCAACTCAACAGAATTCACCGAGGGTGCATTGAATTTTTGGCCTACATTGCTAATTGAAAATTTTGTAATCGAATTCTTCCTTGAATTCAATGGGAAAATATGAACCATATCTTTCATCCATATATCACTTTAGATGTCACATCTTGCTTTAGGAATTGTTATTCTATCTTGTGTTGATTACCGTATAGGAAGTCTGGAAGACTTACTTTACATAAATATGTTCAAAAGGAAAAATATTGAAACACCTGAACATGTATTAAATATATATATATATATATATATATATATATATATATATATATATATATATATATATATATATATATATATACACACAGTATGTATGTGTATGCATATATATACATACATACATATATACATATATATATATATATATATATATATATATATATATATATATATATATATATATATTATGTATATAAATAGTTAAAATTATTACCAGCTAAGCTACAACACTCGTTAGGAAAGCAGGAAGCTATAAACCCAATGGCTCCAACTGAGAAAATAGCCCAGTGAGGAAAGAAAATAAGGAAACTTATAGGATAGTGTGTCTGAGTGTACCCTAAAAAAAGAGAATTTTAACCAAAGACTGGAGAACAATGGTTTGATTTTGGAGTGTACTTCTTGGTAAGGGTAGAAGAGACTCTTTGGCTATGGTAAGCATCTCTTTTAGGAGGACACTCCAAAATCAAACCATATTTTCAACTCTTGGGTAGTGCTATAGCCTCTGTACCATGATCTCCCGTGGTCTTGGGTAAGAGTTCTCTTGCGTAAAGGTACACCCGGGCACATAATTCTATCTTATTTTTTTTTCTTACTTCTTTTTAAGCGTTTATAGTTTATATATGAAATATTTGTTTTGATATCGTTACTGTTCTTAGAATATTTCACTTTAATTGTTAAATACTGCTCTTGTAGTTTATTTATATCCTTATTTCCTTTACTCACTGGGGCTATTTTTCCCTGCTGGACCCCTTTGGGCGTATAGTATTTTCTTTTTTCAACTAGGGTTGTAGCTTAGCAAGTGATAATAATAGTAGTAATAATAAAGAATAGGCCAGACTCTACGGTGCATGTGTAGGCAAAGGGAAAAATGACCCGTAACCAGAGAGAGATCCGGTGTAGTACCTCAACGGGTGGCTGGCGCCTTGGCCAACCTACTATGATATAATATTATGCTAGGCTATTTTGATTCTCTATATGTATCCTTAGGTCAGTGCTGTATCTGTTAACAGATGATTTGTAGTTAATAACTAAAAAAAATATCATAAATTTCCTATTAAAATAAAGTATTCTCAAAAGTAAAAAAAAAAAAAAAACGAATTTTCTGCCTACCTTTCAAAATACATCCTCGGCTTCTCCAGTTAATCTTCTTTCACTTATTACAGCAATAATAATAATAATAATAATAATAATAATAATAATAATAATAATAATATAAAAGCAGAATGCAATAACCCCAAGGACTCCAACAAGGAAAATTTCCCAATGAGAAAGGGGGTAAGAGAACAGCAAATAACTATATATTACCTTACCGAGATGCTGTGTTCGAATTGGGCTATCAATTGCCTCCACCTGGTCCTGTCTCTCGCTCTCTGCATAAAATCCCCAGCTGTTACATTCTCGTTTACATCTTCCAGTAAGATGTCCAGAAACTTTTTCCTCTGCCGGCCTCTTGCTCTTCCCTATCTTTCCCGTAAGGCACAAAAGTTCGATCTTTTCTTTTCTTATTGCATGTCCCAAAAGTTCGATCTTTTCTTTTCTTATTACATGTCCTAAAAGTTCGATCTTTTCTTATTCCATGTCTCAAAACTTCGATCTTTTCTCTTTTTATTACATGTCCCAAAAGTTCGATCTTTTCTTATTCCATGTCTCAAAACTTCGATCTTTTCTCTTTTTATTACATGTCCCAAGAGTTTGATATTTTCTCTTCTTACATCATGTCTCAAAACTTCGATCTTTTCTCTTTTTATTACATGTCCCAAAAGTTCGATCTTTTCTTATTCCATGTCTCAAAACTTCGATCTTTTCTCTTTTTATTACATGTCCCAAGAGTTTGATATTTTCTCTTCTTACATCATGTCCAAAAACTTCGATCTTTTCTCTTTTTATTACATGTCCCAAAAGTTCGATCTTTTCTCTTCATATTGCATGTCCCAAAAGTTCGATATTTTCTCTTTTTATTACATGCTCCAAGAGTTTGATATTTTCTCTTCTTACATCATGTCCAAA